>NC_044908.1:68262147-68442890 GCF_001633185.2 Quercus lobata | reverse complement strand
CCATACAACTTGAAATTGGATGACCCCAAACAACTTTGTCGAAAGCCTTGTAAAACAACTTCCCAATAATTACATTATATTTCATCCTTTTTCATTAAAGGTCGACTAATATTTAAAAGTTCTATTTATCAAAAAATATAAAACAAATTCCTCTAACCTTGTCATAATTAGTACCGTATTGTTACCCTTTTATGTCATGCTAGTATTCCTAATATTGCATCTATACATTGTTTAAATTGGAAGTTGGGCGATTCACTTAAAATCCCTCTTCCACAGAGCAGCAGCAACACACACACACACACACAGCAGCAGTAGCAGCAACACACACACACACACAGAGCAGCAGCACAAGCAACACACACACACACAGAGCAGCAGCACACACACACACACACACACAGCAGCAGCAGCAGGCAGCAAACCCATACCACACACAGAGCAAGCACAACAACACACACACCACCACACACACACACACACAACACACAACAGCAGTAGACAACCACTACACACACACACGAGCAGCAGCACAAGCAACACACACACACACACACACACACACACACAGAGCAGCAGCACACACACACACAGACACACAGCAGCAGCAGCAGCAACACACATACCCACACACAGAGCACAGCACCAACAACACACACACACACACACACACACAGCAGCACCAGCAACACACACACACCAGCAGCACACACACAAACACAGAGCAGCACCAGTAACAACACACACACAGACACACACAGACACACACAGAGCAGCAGCATATCCTATAACAGCAACATACACACACACACACACACACACACAGCAGCACAAGCAACACACACACACACAAACAATAGAATCGCAGCACACACACACACACACACAGCAGCACCAGCAACACACACACACTAGCAGCACACACACAAACACAGAGCAGCACCAGTAACAACACACACACAAAGCAGCAGCAGCAGCAACAGCAACATACACACACACACACACACACACACAGCAGCACAAGCAACACACACACACACAGAGACAATAGGATCCGCAGCAACACACACACACACACACACACAGATATCAAAAACCCACCAAGCAAAAATGACAAACATGAATAAACCCAATATGAATTCATCAATCAAACATCTCCAAAACCAAATATTGAAATCTAAAACCAAATATTGAAATTGAACATTTATACCCAAAATCAAAACCCTAGATCGACGGCCCAAACCCTAAACCTAAAATCGAAACTGTAAAGCAAAAATAGGAACCCCAAAACAGGAATCAAAACAAAAAATTTTGAAAAACTTACTGCTAGTCGGCCTTGCGAGAATGGGTGTGTGCCAGCGATCGGTGAGAAGGAAACGAAGAGGAGGAAGAGCGGAGGGAGGAAGGGGATTCACATAGGGTTGAAGTGAGGGGATTCACATAGGCTTGAGATCGGTGAGAGTGGGCTGAGATCGGTGAGGGGAGTGTGAGATCGGTGAGAGTTGTTTGAGATGGGTGATAGTTGTCTGCGATCGATGAGGGGATGTGCGAGCGTTGAGGGGACTGTGTTGGAGCGGTGAGGGGAATGGGCGATCGGTGAGGGGAGTGTGGGCGATCGGTGAGGGTCTTGTGCGATCGGAGAGCCAGTTTTCTGATTCGATGGTGAGGGATTCCAAGTTTCGTTTTTTTTTGGTTTATACTGAAACTTGAAGCTGCGTTTCAAATGCAGCTCCATCCTGGTACAATACGTTTCAAGGGGTCTGAAGCTGCGTTTTTGAAACACAGCTCAAGCTACAATTAAAAAATAAATAAAAAATTAGCCAAACGGCCTGAAGCCGCGTTATTGAGCCGCGTTTTTGGAAAACGCGGCTCTAGCCTTTCCTTTGAGCCGCGTTCTTGGAAAACGCGGCTCAAAGGAACGGCTGAAGCCGCGTTTTCCAAAAACGCGGCTCCAAAACGCGGCTTCAGGCTCCGTTTTTTGTAGTGATGGGATATATTGGTGAGTGTTATAATGTCCAAATGGGATTTGAATTTCTAGTTCAATTTTGGGATTTCTTTAGTTGTTTGAAATGAATTGTGGTCTAGTTGCGAACTCATGGGGTGCGGGTCGGGCAGCAAAGTGCTAAGAAAGCAATTGGTTTCAAGAAAATAGTTTCTTAAGCTCTCAATGTTCCTCTTGTGTCTTGACCTACCTATCCTTACACCAAGACTCCTCATATAGATGATGTTATGACACTTCTTTGTGGAAGAACTATCACCTGGGGTAATGAACTAAGACTTAACTCTCATGAGTTAACTGAGTTCAATTACACGTTGTTTAGGATAGCATGTCACAATATCTTTCCTATATCTCATATGCATACTATTGATAGATGTGTATTTCTGTATGCCCTTAGTACTAATGGTTCTATTTGTTTTCCATCTCTTTTTATTCAAACCAATGTTGAGGTACATAGGAGTAAGTCTAGGAGCATCATCTCTTCTTCCATGTTTTCATTAGTAGGATCTTAGCTCATCTAGAGCTTAAGGATTTTCCTGCCTTTGATTATGTTCATCTCACCGCACCCATAGGATCTTCTTCTCTTAGACAGCAACAAGCACAAAAGAAGATAGTTGAACCAAGTGCTAGTTCATCCAAGAGACCTCGAGTAGAGACTACTACTGTGGATCCACCTGCTAAGGAGATTCATTTTGATCCTACAACTGCTGTTACTAATGATGATGTGGATGAGGTTAATATTGACACTGATGATGCTGAGCCTTTTGTTCCACCTGTTGCTCCTCATCTCTCTCTTTGTGTAATGATATAGACTTTCATGACTACTCACGCAGCACATGGATAGCTTTTGGATGAGCTTATTTCAAATGTTACTGCTTTGAAAGCAAATTTTTCTGAGTATGGGAGTGCTTTTCCACATCCTCCACCCTATGATCATTAATGATTGCCTTTGGCAATACGTAACAAAAAGGAGGAGTAGATGTGAACTCTTGTAGTTAGGGGGAGATGTGTTTTGTATTGAGGAGGAGTTTGATTAGTTTTTGGGGAGATAGATTAGACTTTGATGAGTTTAATATTTTTGATGATATGTGATGTATATATTTGGTTTTTGTTATTATTTTCACAAAACTTGATATGTATTGTTGATACATGGCTAATTTTGATGATATTAATGATGTTATTAATTGATTATCTATTTTTTATTTATGTTTATGAAATCAAGTACTTATATTGTTTATACTGTACTTTCCACACATGCGTTTTTGGTTTGTTTCAGTGTTTCAAGAATTTACAGGTTAATTCTTTCTTCAACTACTGCCTATTTTAGCAACTGATAGATAGTAGATTGTGATAGAATTGTATTAGGGCAATACGTTGTAATTGGGTTAGTTCTTGAGTTGAGCAATTCATTTTTATGTATGTTTTGTCACGGATCATCAAAAGGTGAGATTGTTAGGTTCTAATATTTAGGATTAAATGTTTACATTTCAAAATTTATGTATGTTGGAAAACTGAGATCAAAACATGTCTAGATTAGGTGGTACACATTGCTCATGATGGTTTAAGTCAAGATTCAAAAACATGCAAGCTACAGAAAGAAGAGTTCAGTTTCTATGAAGCTTAACCGATCAAAAATCAAGCTCGACCGATCAAAAATTGTAGATATCATATTTTAAATCAGGCCCAAAGCCCGCAAAAACTTTTAGGGCTTGAGTGAAACACTACTAGGTATAGAAGGAAAACCCTAGCTATATTTTATACGTTCTTGAAAATCTTGTGAGTTACTCTTGTGAAATTTGTGAAGTTTCTATACCTTCTAGCTCAATAAGCATCTGTCAAAACAAGAGATCTACAATCAAGAACTGTGAAATAAGTTGTTGCATAAACATCTACTACTAATGACGACCTAAAACCTATGAGTGAGATTTCAAAGTCACAAACGTGGGAGTTTGTGTTTAGCAAGTCCAAGGTAGAAGAGTCTATGGAGTTGGAGCTGCTCGTCATCGTGTTAGTAAGTTTTACAAGAGGTGGCTCTAGATTTAGGGTTTAAATCTATTGTAAACTTTCATTCTATCATTGTGAATTTGTTTGCCTTGAGAATAGTTAGGTTAAATTATCCCTAAGTTTTTACCTTGAAACGATTGGTTTCATTGATTTTTTTAGGTCATCATATTACTGTCTTCTTTGATTCTCCGCATTAAATAATATGTTTGCATGTGTAACCTAGATCTCATAATTAACCTGAGTAATTACTTGGCTAATTCATTAGGTTAAATTAATCTGGTTTTAAGGGGTCTAAATATTATAAACAGGTAGATACTGCTTTACAAGCGATTATAAGGAGCTCCAATTGCGATTAAACTAGTCATTTTGGGGTATAGTGTGAATTAAGTGGTAGTCATTTTAATACCTCAAATTGTGCAAATTTGATTGGATTAGATGTGTATACCTTAACAAAATAGACAATTATAGTATTGATAAAAATAACAAAGTCAAGTCAAATTGAAATTATTTGTACAAGTATAACATGGGAAGCATTTAATGCAAGTTTAATATATATATATAATAATAGACAACATATAAATAAAACAAATATATTGATTACAAATCTCAAAAAAAAAAAAAAAAAAAAAATTAACATGGTAACATAATGTAACTGTTGAATTACATATTTTTTATGTTCTTAACACACGTCAAATTTTGTGTAAAACATATGTTACTTATTATTCGATCCATAAACTTATATTTTATACATATGTTTATATTACGAAAACTTGAAATTTAAACATTTGATTAATGACATGACTATTGATTTTTAATCTTTTAGAAATTTTTAAAGAATAAAGAATATAAGAAGAAAATGTAATGCAATGGTGAATGTGTCAAAATTCACATGCAATAAAAAGAGATTGTGTAGACTCCTTATAGTAACAATTAATGCTAAAATCATCTTACACCTTATCCATCACACCACATATTTATATTGCATATATTTTATGGTTCTTCGTACGATTACAACTTGAGTGTATGCCTTGGTTACTTAGAGAGTCACTATATAATAACATGATTTGGAAATTCGGTGTTATAGTGATCCTTAGCTTAAAGGATACATGTTCATGGCCTTTTTAATTCTTTACTAGTCCCTCTCTATGCAAGTTCAACGGTAATTATTCGAATTTATAGTATTGATAAAAAGAATTGATTTTGTAATAAGTAGGTTCCAACTATGTCTGCTAGACTGAGGTTATGAAGCAATGGATAAGAGTTACAAATTGCTTTGGCCTCTGTAGCAAGAGTGTTGATTTATGATAGGTAAAAAGAGGAGCACTTTCTCATGTGCAATATTTAAGATTCAATTCAAATAACAATCACAAATATTTTCTCTAATAATCTATGAAACACGACTGCGTTTCGGGACTCGGGCACGGGTGCGGCAGGACTCAGCGATTAAAAAATTATTAAAAATATTTTTATTTATATTTTCTATATATTTTTACTATTAAAATATTCTTAAAAAACACATTAATATACTTGATTCACAAAACAAAGAAAGAAGAAGGCAAGAAACACATCTGAAGTCAGAATTTCGATTGCTCCGGCGAGTTTCATGACCGATTTCAGCCTATTTTGGTCGTATTGGCAGTATCGGTCGCTAGCCGATACGGACCGATATTGCCGATAAGGCCCAATTCTAACCGAATCAGCCCGGTTCAGCTCGAATCTGAAAAAAAAAAAAAAAAAAAAAGACACTCAAACGCGGCACCGACGCGCGGTCAACCGCATTGGACTCATGTGCGGTACTGTCCCAGCCGCGTCCGTACTTTCTAGCTAATAATTGACTTTCTGTGGTCTAAAATATTTAGACCTTGCAGCATTTGCTTACATTGTGAATTGTCCTATATATTTTCTTTTGGTTTCTCTTGTTATCAGAGCCAACTGTTGAAATTACTCTTATGTCATGCTTTTCTTTTTTCTCTCCTAGATGTATGGCTTCTTGGCACTCTCTCAACTTATCATGCAACAATGGAAAATCCTTCATATGATGAGGACTGTTCATTCTACTTGACCTGGATTTGTCGTTCCCTCTTCAAGATCTCTGCCAGGAGAACCACTGGTACCATCCTTCCAATTGCTCAAGCTCTAACTCAAGGGACTAGAGAGCTGAAGCAAGACATATACAAGGACATCGGGTCCATTCCTTCTTTCAACCAATGGCTTGAGGAATTTTCTGCTTTTGATAGTAGGCGGGACTAGATTAATTTCAGACCCTTGGGTGAGAGTAGATTTGGTTGTCTATTTAAGGAATTTTCCTTCTATCATGAACGATGAAAGGAGTCATCGGATATGGTACAAGAAACTGGATCCAGTTTCTTTTAGTGCAGAGATTTATTAGTCTTTGGTCATAGACACTATCTGGAGCCATATAATCCTGCATATATATGTTTCTAGTCAATTTGGGTTTGAACAATTAGTACCCCTTCCTCCTGTCTACACCATAAACTTTTTTCTGGCATAATAGAGAAAATTTGAAGAAATTTGAAATAGGCTCCTGTTAAAAGGAATTAGAAGAAAGGACCTCTAAATTTATTGGATCTCTTCTTAGTATAATTTCCTAGCATTATTTTGTATCTTCCTTCCCTTTCATGAGTAGGATTTGGTAGTCTTGAAGTAAAAAAAAAGTACTCATTAAATATATATATATATATATTAAAGAAAGAATTCAAAATATAGAATATAATGAGATTAAATTTGTCAAAGTAAAAATGATTAAATTTAGAATTTTATATGAAAGAATTAGAGTGATTGGAAAGTGGTCATCTCTTGAAATTGAATTATCTATAATATTAAATTTAGTAGAGAGAAAAAAATAAGTTAAAGGTAGTTATAATAAGTGTGGGGCCCAATAATCTATGGGCCAGGCCCATTTGCTCGTGGAGAGTCCGAAGGCCCAAGCCGAGGAGAGCTATGACCCAAGCCCGATAACATAGAGCACAAGACTGTTTTAGAATACAGTCGAGGACAGTTCAGTCCTCGGCAGATCCAAAATCCCACCGGAATAAAGGGGTAAAACTGGTATTGGACTAAACTTGAAAAGAGACCTAAAATATCTTGGGAAAGTTACCCTTATGACCCTTCCCAGATAAGACTCTGCACCTAGCAGAGCCGTATTCTTCAGCCTTATCAATCATCCCCGACAATTCTGGGATTAGACTGATGGGACAAATATCAGTCTTGTAAAGGTTGACCCTACACGTGGACGAAGGACAGTTAACGCAGACGAGTATAAAAGAAGAAAGTAAGTAAATCTGAAAGGGGGCCCATCCCACCTCCAAAAAAGAGAGACTACATGGGTGAGAACACCTAAACAACACCTGAGATGACAGAAAAAACCCATCGTCGGGTAACCGGGGTAAGACCTTAATGGTCCTCGGATCAAGTCCGAAGAGACCCATCCCATAGGATTCGACGTCGTAGGGCTTAAATGTTCAAGCCCAAGTCCTTTTTCTACACGAATTCCTCTAAAACCAAGACCGGGTATCGCCTCGTGACCAACGGCTAGCTTTTCAAGCCCACTCTCTACAAATCATATTGTGAGGGATCTTTCATATGCGAGCCCAACATCATTATTGGGCCGCAAAGGAATTGTGTCCTTACAATTGGCGCCGTCTGTGGAGAAAGCTTGCGCGTTGGCAAAGGTGGCGTTGGAGTCAACTCTCTAGCAAGTAGAAATTCTTGGGGTTTCCTCCGTCTCCGGCGACATACAGTTGCTGCTCCGGCATAAACTTCTGCTAGGGGCTACGCCTTGCAGTGCCAAGGGCGTGGGCATCTCTAGGGGCTTCCGGCCTCAAGCCACCTATTTCTGCCCTGGCATAGGGGCTTATTGTCGAAAAATAAACCTTACAAGTTTTGGATAGAACCAAGGCCTTGCATGGTCCTCGGACTCAAGCCTATGGGGAAACCAAGTACAAAAAATAAACCTTACAAGTTTTGGACAGAACCAAGGCCTTGCATGGTCCTCGGACTCAAGCCTATGGGGAAACCAAGTACAAAAAATAAACCTTACAAGTTTTGGACAGAACCAAGGCCTTGCATGGTCCTCGGACTCAAGCCTATGGGGAAACCAAGTACAAAAAATAAACCTTACAAGTTTTGGACAGAACCAAGGCCTTGCATGGTCCTCGGACTCAAGCCTATGGGGAAACCAAGTACAAAAAATAAACCTTACAAGTTTTGGACAGAACCAAGGCCTTGCATGGTCCTCGGACTCAAGCCCATGGGGAAACCAAGTACAAAAAAGAAAGAATCATAAGTTTTGGACAGAACCAAGGCCTTGCGTGGTTCTCGGACTCAAGCCTATGGGGAAACCAAGTACATAAAAGAAAAACTGTTACTTGAACATTGAAATCCATCCGAGGAGAACTCCCCGTTAACAGTTGGGTTGATCCCTAAAACTGCACGAATCCCCCAGTCTACCCTCGGATCCCCAACACCAAAGGGATTGATGTGATATAGTGCAATATATTACCCAAAAACACAATCAAAGTCCCTTGCTACTCGGCCACCCTCTCGGACGAATTATTTCGAGTTTATCGTTCTCGGACATTGGTCTAGCATGCATCGCGCAGCACTCAGCGGTTATCCCGGTTAGTTCCAAGAGTTTAATTTATTAAGGCTTACCCTTGTTATACTTGATAATATTTGTGAGTTTAAACTGGTAGGAATCTGCGTTAAGGCATTTTTCTGCCCGGAATATCATTAAGGGCAAGCTTACATTTAATATTCATGCGCAAAGTAGTTGTTGCAGAGAAGAAAAGTATGTATAAAGAAATAAACTTATCTTTTATTAACACAAAGGAACAGTACAGTGTACAGTGAAAAGCTAAAACAAGCTTACATTACAACTAACTACGCAAGTGAAAAGAAAAGATACAATAGAATGAAGAAAAGCCGAAGAAAAAAGGCGCAGATGAGAGATTGGCTACTGTTCCAAGATGTCGTCTAAGGAAACTATTCCTCGACGCTTCTACATGCCCATAACTCAGGCAGCCAAAGAACCCAACTTGGGGCCTGCACCGGTGAAGAAAAGGTGCAGGGAACCTGACCTCAGGCTAACACCATCTACAGAAAAGATGTAGGGAGCCGGAAGTTGGGGAGCCCCCGCAAAAATTTGCCTGCTACAAGGCAGACGGCGCTGATGGCGGAAATTCCTTCTTCTGACATACCAAAAATTTGGCATGACCAGAACCTGCTTCGGATTTTGACTAAAAGAGGGAGGAATACCATCTTCCTCCTGTCAAGACGGAGGACTGGTTTGAATCTGTGTCATCCTTGTCCATACCATATCACCTTGAGGATTCGGTGCCTCTGAAGCGTGCGAAGACCTTTCATCCCCATCCACGCCTCAAACATCTTGCTTTGAGGCAGTGGCACTAGAAAGAGAGATCGCGGATATGGAAGAAATATGGTTCTGAAGGGAACAGGAGAGTTCATGTGCAAGTGAAGTGATCCCCTGTCCCATTTATACCCAGAAGTAAACCGGTGGCATTTAATTCACGCAGCGTCCCAAGGAACGCTATAGACAAAATGTCTCTAGCTCGATTTCCAACGTCGTCTGCAACCCTGAGGTTAAAGGAGTCTCGAGAAGGCACACCTCGAACACTGGGACGCCAAAAAGTACCGCGTGATCAAAGACTACGGAAATACCTCTTAATTTATGGGCCCAGTAAATTCGCAGCCCAGGCCCGTTCAGCATATGGGCCCAGGCACAGAACCAAGGCCTTGCATGGTCCTCGGACTCAAGCCTATGGGGAAACCAAGTACAAAAAAGAAAAAATCACAAGTTTTGGACAGAACCAAGGCCTTGCATGGTCCTCGGACCCAAGCCTATGGGGAAAACCAAGTACAAAAAAAGAAAAAATCACAAGTTTTGGACAGAACCAAAGCCTTGCATGGTCCTCGGACTCAAGTCTATGGGGAAACCGAGTAAAAAAAAAATAAATTACAAGTTTCATACAAAACCAAGGCCTTGCATGGTCCTTGGACTCAAGCCTATGGGGTAACCAATTACTCGGATGGGAAAGTCCCCGGCTCAAATACGGTAAAATGTTAAGGCCGATAAAAGTGTTAGGATGATGGTGGGACACTCCACTATTCGGTAGCCTAAGGGGGCTGTTCATTTTGGCGGATGATATGTCTTTGAATGATTACTTCCTACACCGCATAGAGCATCCAGCTCTAATCCCAGCATTGTTTCAGGCAAGTATCGTTATTCACAGGTACGCATTGCTATGTCAAGCAACTCTGTTAAAGTTATGGTGACATCTTTTTATCAGCAAGTATTTTGGTCTTATTTGTCATCGATTCAAATGCTATATTATTGTGCCGAGCAGCGTTTGCAAATTTAAAAAAAAAAAAAGCATAGAGACAGAACATGCGAAATAAAATAACAACAATTTTTATTAATACGAAAAATTATTACAACGTACAAAGAGGGGATCAAACAAGCCTATACAAAATGTGAACTGCCTAAGCAACGATAACATCCGCAATACAGATAAGTAAACAGTCAGGCGTCTTTTAAACTCGTCTTCAAAGTCTCTCCAATCTCTGCCTCAATACTGCTCATATTACGATAAGAACCTTCTTTGGAAAAAGATGAAGGAGAAGGAAATAGATGAAGGAGAAGGAAATAGTAAGGAAGAAATCAATGAAGAAGATGGAGGAGATGAATGAGGAAGATGGAGGACATGAGTAAAGAAGGAGGAGAAGAAGAGAGAAGAGATGAAAAGAAAGAAAAGGAGCAAAAGAGGGAGAAGAGAAAGCATCAGAATGGATTTGGTGCTGGGAAGACTAAGAAAGGGAAGCGGAGAGGGCCACCAGTGAACGAAGAGAGGAAGAAGCAGAGACACTTAGTCCCTGCCTCAGTCCTGACTCCTAACACGCTGGGGCCATATTAGGTGAGCTCATAAGAGAGCGGTTGGTTATGATGATGGGAGTTCTCGACTCAGTCACGCCGAAAGTTGGACGTGATGAGTCCCTGCTTCGGATTTTGGCTGAAGGGAAGGTGGGACGAATCTTAAGTCTCCGCTACCCTTGCCTTGACCGAGCCATTTCGAGCTTTATTAGAACACGGTGCTTTGAGGAGGGGTATGGTTCCTTCATCACTCGTTATGGTAAACGTATTCTGATTGGGTGTATAACAATTGGGTTAAGTGAACGCTAAGGAAGGATGAGGGTTTCAGATCTCAGAAAGATGGAGGGGTGTCTGCACAAAAGTGACGGCTTCCTACTTGCCTTCTTATAGGAAGGGCAAAACGGAAGGTATTAAATTCATTCAGGTTTCCAAAAGAATCTGAAGAATAAAGATGTGTCCGTTCCACTTCCCCACCTCATCAGATGAGCCGTCGGACGTAAATAAGTCTCGTAAAGGGAATGTCATTAAAGGCGCGTCTTGGACAGCCAAACGGCAGGAGCGAGTCACGAGCAAATTAAAGGGAGCGCCTTGTAAGCCGATATATCTTCTGGGCAGGTGGAGAAACCGTCAGCATTAATGGAGGGCTATATTAAAGGAGCAGTAATAAAGGCTCGGCATTGCCAAAACCCCCCTTTCCAACCAGGAGGTTGGACAGCCGGGTTTTGAGGGGCTATTGTGGGGCCCAATAATCTATGGGCCAGACTCATTTGCTCGTGGAGAGTCCGAAGGCCCAAGCCGAGGAGAGCTATGGCCCAAACCCGATAACATAGAGCACAAGACTGTTTTGGAATACAGCCGAGGACAGTTCAGTCCTCGGCAGATCCAAAATCCCACCGGAATAAAGGGGTAAAACTGGTATAGGACTAAACTTGAAAAGAGACCTAAAATATCTTGGGAAAGTTACCCTTATGACCCTTCCCAGATAAGACTCTGCACCTAGCAGAGCCGTATTCTTCAGCCTTATCAATCATCCCCAACAATTCTGGGATTAGACTGATGGGACAAATATCAGTCTTGTAAAGGTTGACCCTACACGTGGACGAAGGACAGTTAACGCAGACGAGTATAAAAGAAGAAAGTAAGTAAATCTAAGGGGAGGCCCATCCCACCTCCAAAGAAAGAGAGACTACATGGGTGAGAACACCTAAACAACACCTGAGATGACAGAAAAAACCCATCGTCGGGTAACCGGGGTAAGACCTTAATGGTCCTCGGATCAAGTCCGAGGAGACCCATCTCATAGGATGCGACGCCGTAGGGCTTAAATGTTCAAGCCCAAATCCTTTTTCTACACGAATTCCTCTAAAACCAAGACCGGGCATCGCCCCGTGACCAACGGCTAGCTTTTCAAACCCACTCTCTACAAATCATATTGTGAGGGATCTTTCATATGCGAGCCCAACACCATTATTGGGCCGCAAAGGAATTGTGTCCTTACAATAAGTAAGCAAAATAAACTTACTTTGAAAAAGAAAAAAAAAAAAAAAAATGCCCTTGCAAGCAAACTAATATTTAGTTTGCAATAAGTACCCAGAAACATAATATTTTTCACAATTATTGACCTATTGTATTTGTTCATAATAGAATTTTTTTTTTTTTTGGGGTGGGGGGGGGGGGGGGAACTGTTCATAATAGAAGTTGAATCAATGGTAAAATTAATGTATCTTCGTATTTATCACCTTCATTACTAAGCTATAAGCCAATGACTAATCTTATCTTTAATTTTTTGAGAAAAATGACTAATCTTATCTGAATGAGATAAAATATTTAGTTTATACATTAAATAATTTTATTAGGAAGACTGCTCACTCCTAGGCTTCAAGGTCTGTTCCTATCTCCTCTGTCCTCTATTGGGTCTCTTACGAAGGAGATGAAAATTTAAGGTTCCTAGGAGCTGAGCGTGTTGATGCTTGTTTGGTTGTTGGTATTTAGTATTCACATCCTCAATTTTCGTACTATTCTATTTTAACATCTCAAAAGTTAATTTATTAAGAAAAATGCTGACGAGTGCCCTTAGAGTATTAGTTAAAAATCTACTTAAAGAAAGTTTTTTGGGGAAAACTTTACAACATACCTGATATGACCCATTTAAAGAAAGTTTTAATGAATGTCCTTAGTATGACCTAACCATACTATTTTACAACATACCCGACATCCCAATTTTTATTTTCTTATATATTCAACTCATTAAAATAATATATACTATCCAATAAAATAATATAATCTTATCTCTCTCTCAATAAAATAATATATACTACCCAATAAAAAAAAAATGAAATTTAAGTTGACAATGGTTGAACAGTAACTTATACATGTAGAAGTCCACTATAGCGCTATTATAAAACTTTTTACAAGTACAAGGCCGAGTAATGAGGTTGCTTTGTGCTTTGATGCTAAAATTTCGTTACATATACCATTTACAATGCTCAATGTGAATGATCTTAATAAAGCTTTATCCTTATTTTATTTTTTATTTTTTAAAAAAGACGCATAAAAAGCAATAGAAATTACAAGGAAAATAAAACAAACCGTGTTCTTATCAAATAAATAAATAAATAAACCGTGTTATTACAAGAATATATAAGAATCTAGTGCCACAAACCGTGTTATTACAAGAAAAATAATCTAATAACACAAACTGCAACAAACTTCAAGCATTTACAAAAAAAATCATGTTATCTGCTCAATAGTCAAAGAGAAGCAAACCGTGTTATTGCAAGAAAAAAAAAATATAATACCACAAACTACAACGAACTTCAAGCATTTGTGTTTTTTGGAACAATTAATCCTCAATCTTAATTCTAACAAACAGCTTTCATTTTATACATGATAGATTCTCTACTTACATTAGCACGAGTATGTCTATCTATCTATTATGCAAAGTTCTTTTCCTTTTATTCCTAATTAATTAACTGTTATTTTATGTATCTATTGATATGTTAATTGCTCTTGTTAGTTCAGAAAGTTGTGTTTTGAGAAGCCGAAATGTTGACATGCTCCGGCCTTGACCTTGAGTCTCAGCAAACTGTGTTGCTACCGCCCAGAAATCCTCCAAGAGAGCGTTGGCGCCGCGCAGTTTTTTTGAGCTTACATGAGCGAAATCTCAGACATAGAGCTGATGACAAAGGTTCTCTTGCTTTCTTCAGATCTCTTTCATCGCGCACTTCCTACTACAGTGCTTTTACCAGCTTCGATGATGATACAAGAGAAGCAGTAAGCTCTTCTTCTATTTTCTCTCCCATGGATATCTATAAGTTGTATAATGAATAGCGAAGAGCTATATGGCAGACAGTTCATACAACGTATAGTTAAAAACATATAAATATTGGGTAATTGTTAGTGACACACAAATACACAAAATTCTGTTTTTGAATTGAAATTGTGACTTAAAGATACGATTTTAGTTCAAAATTTGAATTGTGTGTACCTTTGTGTAACAAGATGTGTGAGAGAGAGATTACCCTAAACATATATCAGATGTGATCAAGTGATGTCAACTTCTTGTGCACGGTTATACATCAACTAGTGTGAATGTGCAACGGCTAACTACCCTTCTGTTATTGCTTTTATGTGTGTATAAATACAGTGCACCCACCATGTACATGATCATCATTCTGTGCAATACTATCATTTTAATTTCCTCTTCCTCTCTTCATGATCTCATTTTTGCCTTGAGTTTAACAAATAGCACTCTTGCCTGTCCAAATGGGATTATGAATCTGATTTAGAACTAGAACTGAATTCAAGTTTAATAGAATAGCCAAAATACTAATTTATTTTCTATTTGATATAGCAGGATATTGTGGAAATTTTATCTGAATCACATCAAAGTGTAAATTTGGATGGTGAGAATGACAACTGTATCAGAGATGAAAAGGTACAACTCCAGCAAGAAAACATTGCCAAGATAGTAAAGGAGCAAGATTTGGATTCCACACACAAGTTTGGAGGCATCCAAGGAATTGCAGAGGCTTTGGATACTAATTTAGAGATGGGAATCATCCCTGCTGATGTGCGCTCTCGATGCATAGCTTGCACACCGTCCACAACACAAACTAATGCACTAGGCTTCCTTCAATTTCTCCCAAAATCATGCAATAATTGCACCATTTTGCTTCTCTTCATGTGCGCAGTGCTGTCACTTGGCTTTGTTGTCAAGGCGGAAGGCCTGAGAACTGGTTGGTATGAAGGGGTCATCATAATTCTTGCCATCATCATACTTGTGGTCATTGATTCACAACGTAATCAGCGTCAACTTAAACATTCCCAAAGGATGTCAGGGAAGCATAAACCATTTGAATTGCAGAGAATGATGGTTGATGTTATTAGAGGGGGATGTTCACACAAAGTAATCATTGGCGATGTTTTGATTGGTGACCTAGTACGCCTAGAGAGGGGCTATATCGTCCCTGCTGATGGTTTGTTCATTGATGGTGAATCCTTGAAACTGGATGATGATTTAGAGTCCACCATTAATGAGGAGAACCCTTTTTTGTTCTATGGTGCAAAGGTGATTGATGGAAAGGTTCGCATGCTAGTTGCATCAGTGGGCATGAACACTAGATTGGGTGATTTGATGAAGCAGGTTACCCATGTCCCCGAAATGACCCCATTACCAGCGCAAATTGACAAGGTGAACAAAGGCACAAAAATTTTTGGTCTTTCAATATCTATCTTCATCCTTGTAGTGTCATTCCTCCGTTTTATGCTTCTGAAGGAAGATATTAAGTCTAGCCAACAAGACCTCAAGGGGAAACCAAAGGCAATCAAAGAGATAATGGATTCGATTGAGAAAGTTGTGATGAAACCAAATGGGAAGATTAGTACCTTAACGACTTCACTTGCTACATTGCTGGTTGGAGTAATGGAAGGAATACCTTTTTTAATCACGCTTGCCATCTCTTATTGGAATAAGAAGATGATGTCTGAAGACTCTGAACAGGCTTTTGCTCAAGAACCTTTTGCTTGCCTCACCATGAGTTCAGTTACAAGTATTTGCATTGATACAACAGGTTGGTGTATGCCAACACAAAACCCAGTGCCGGTTGGATGGGAAATAAGAGCTTTTCAAAATGCCGGATTTAACATCACTCTGGTTTCAGAAGATAATGTTTCAGTGTTGGAAACCATAGCTCTCAATTGTGGACTACTTCCCTGCTCAAATGAATAGGTGCTTGAAGGTGAAGAATTTCGGAAATTCAGCAATGAAGAGAGGATGAATAAAGTTGATCAAATCATCTTGATAGGAAGCTCAATCCCATCTGACCAGCTCACTTTAGTGCAATGTTTGAAGAATAAAGGCCATATAGTAGCAATGGTGGGAAACAAATGTGATTCCAGCACTAAAAGAAGCTGATGTGGGGATTACTATGAGAAATTGTAGCACTGAAATGGCTAGAGCAAGTTCTGGCATCGTCATTGGTGATGGAAATCTCAGTTTCTTGGTCACCATTTCAAGGTTTGGAAGATGTACTTTTGAGAATATTCAGAAGTATATCCAACCGGAGCTCACCATGAATATAGGGCTGTTGATAACCTCTATCACGGCAATGTTTTTAGGATATTCTCCAATTACGCCTATCCAATTGCTATGGACAAACTTTGTTGTGTCACTTCTTGGTGGCATTGGATTATTGACCGAGCCACCAACAGAGGAACTGATGGAAAAGCTGCCATTGAAACAAAGTAAACAACTTATCACCAAGACCTTGTGGAGAAACATTGTCTCTCAAGCTCTCTATCAAGTTACCATCTCAGTGGCATTCCAATTCAAGGGGCAAACTATCCCGGGTATTAGCAATAAGTTTAGTAAAACCATCATCTTTAATAGTTTTGTTCTCTGCCAAGTATTTAACCAAGTAAATGCAAGGGAATTGGAGAAGAAGAATGTGTTTAAGAGCGCATTCATCGGAATCCATTGTTTTGGGTTTCTGTGGGTGTCATTCTCATACTGCAGGTGGCTTTATTGAGATTGCACATATTATCGTAGGCAATGCAAGATTGAATTGGGTGCAGTGGTTTAGTTGTCTTCTTGCTGGGATGGTTTCATGGGCTAGTGATTGGGTTACAAAGTGCACGGCTGAGATATGGAATTGCTTGACTAGACTACTTGGCTCACATCTAAGAACTATTAATATCCCTCGAAATTCCACTTCTAACCTTGAGCTGGCACTCACCCATCCTTAGCTTATACTAATTTCCATTTTTAGTATAAGCAAAATGAACAACAAAGAATGAGAGCAGAAATTTGTTTCTTAACTTGGTGAAGTGTTTTGTTACATAATTGTCTGTCTGATTAGAGGAAACTATTTCATGTTTTTTAGCATTTTCTTCCCTAGTTGTATAGGTAGTATACTTTTGTCTTTTATAAAATCTTTTGGCAATTGTTGATGCTCATTTTGGGAAGCCCAACAACATTGGCAGAAATGAGTTAGTAATTGGATAGAAAAGTCATTAAGCCCAAGCAGTAGGAATAATTGATCATAAAGCTATAAAATAAATAAATCAGTCTTAAGGAAGCAAACTGGTCTAAAGAAGCCCGAAAAGAGAGAAGTAGCAAACTCATGGGCAGTATGTAATGTAGAAAAGTGAGAATAGACTACAGCAGGCCCAAAGTAATGCAAGTAAAGAAAGTAAGGAGTTGATTTCATCCATAAGCCCCAATGATGAAAGATAAAGTAATTGAACCAGGGAAGCTCAAATGAGTTAGTAAAAGCCTATAGGAACACAAAATTAGAAAGGGCCGAGAATGCCCAAGGAAAGTAAATGGGCCAAGGATTCCCAAAAGGAAAAAAATGGGACACAGGAGCCCGCAAGCAATATAATCAAAAAGCCCAATGACCATACTGAGTCATTGAAAGAAGAATAAGCAGCAACCCCAAAGAGGCCTAGTAGGCTTAAGTTAAATAACATCACAGCAGGAATAGCAGAGCGATATGGTAGGAAATGCAAAGACTGCAAAAAAGAGCAAAAGAATGGGCTGAAGGAGGAAAAGCCCACAATCAAGCAAAGCCTAACCCTCGAAGGGAGCAAGTCCTAAAGAATGAGAATTCAGAAAATAGTTCACGCCATAAGAAGCCAAGGATGAGCGGCAGAATATGCAGACAAACCTCCAGGCCACAACAAACGCATAACCAGTAGGCAGGTTTTGGACATATACAGAAGTAAAGCACACGTAAGGCCCAGATATCACCAGCTTGTACCCAACCAATACAGGAAGGGGTGGGTCATGGGTCAAAGATAAGAGGGCATGGTCTGGCGGTAGGGAGAGAGGAAAACCTACTCTAGGGTTCCTACTCAGGCTTTTTTGGGAAAAATGTCCTGCTGGGATGACATACTGCCCAAAAGAAGTAATGATGAGCTGGAACCACTAGGTACACGTCATGAAGGATAGGAAGAGAGAGAGCACCCACACCGTAATAGGTAAGAGTGCCACAACAAATAAACAAACAAAATAGTGTTCTTTGTCTGGTGGCACAACTAGCACAGGTAAGTGGTGGTGGCTGGGCGACTAACAAACCAATGGTGGTCGGCAAGAAAAACCAAACCAGACAAAGGTAGTTAAAAGCTAAAATAGTAAAATTCAGTCACGGCAGGCATTATATAAAAGACCCTTGTAGTGCACAGTAGAAGAGGGTGATGAACACAGTAATAGTAACCTTTAGGAGAGAATCACAACAAAATAAACAAACACTGAGAAAAAAAAAAAAAAAAAAAAAAAAAAAAAAAAAAAAAAAAAAAAAAGAAGGAAGAATTAGAAAGAATAAAAAATGGAGATGATAGAATGGCAAGCAGGCACCAATAGGTTGATCTCCTCTCTTCCTCTAAAGCACATGCTCTCTGTTAAAGGCAAAAGATTCTTCTGGGCACAGGTCATTTAGGCCTGTTCTTTCAAAGCAATTAATTTTTTCTTGGGGAGATTATTCGTATTGAGGAAACGGTTCCCTTCTTGACTTCGGCCCTGTAACATAACTTGGCACAACAAACTAACATTCCTCTCTTCGATTCAATAAACTTATTACTATCTCTTCCTCATTTATTTCTGCTATTTCATGAAAAGGGCATTTTCTTGTCACTGCCCTTTATTTATTTCTGTCTAAGTAGCAAACGCATCTCTTTTATTATCTTTATTATATTTGTCTGCCATAACTTTCCCATAGCAGCTCCGCCTATCATGGGCATGTGACTAAAGCTTTGGCAAATTGGGTATAGTTTGTGCACAAACCGAGCTAAGGTGGGTTACAATTGGACCGGTTCCAACTCCCTAATTTAGAACACTTGGACTTAGTACAGTAGAAGGCAACCCAGACCAACATTACAAAAAGGCCACCACAGCAATTTTACTATGTTTTTTGTTTATTTATTTTGATAAAGTAGAACATATAGCAATTCCTTTTGGCAGTTTTACCATAATTTTTTTTTAAAAAAAAAATGCAATAGAAGATGCAGCAATTCCAATAGTTTGTCTATATGTCATGGCTCACAACACACCTCTCCCCTCGCCGTCCTCCTCCCCCACCCACTAAATGTTTCCGATGTTTTGGTTGTTTGACTTGTATAAATTTCCATATGGCTAGTTTTGTTTTTCTATCCTCCAGCCAAGAATAATATGCACAAATCAATTTAACTTCCCTTTTAAGCACCATAAAAATTGTAAAAATTCATTAAATAATGATTAAAACAGTGAAATAAACCAAGTTTTGATTTCACACTGACACTAGTCAATTAAATGACTAGAACCAAAGACCCACTAAAGAAATTAGAGATAATTTTTTTTTTTTTTTTAGAAGAAATTTTTAGAGACATAAATAAAACCTGCATTTTTGCAACATTATATGTCAAGGGGTTTCAATAGACAGCTTACAGTTAAAAGAGTGTCAAGTGTCAACCAAACTAAGTGTATATTTATTCTCATTCAATTATAGAAAGAACAAAATAAAATTTTTGAGATGCCAATAATAAGAAACAAAGAAGAACTTAGAGTCAAGCAATACCGGCAAAAGGCCAATGTGTGGAAAACTTTGTGCCAATTACAAAGCATTGAACTAAAATATCAATATGCTCTTGAGTACACTCAATATGCTTTCCAAGCTATTTTGCATTCCTATGGCACTATTCATCAACTAACTTGTCCAGGTACCTCTCGACAAAATGGTAGAGCCGAACGAAAATTTCGTCATATTCTTGACACTGTTCGTACTCTCCTTCTCTCTGCCAAAGTTCCTGCTCCTTTTTGGGGCGAAGCTACTCTTCATGTTGTTGATACTATTAATCGCATTCCAAATCCTGTCATCCAAAATCAAACTCCATATGAGCACCTTTTTGGGTCACCTCCAAACTATCACCACCTTCGCTCCTTTGGTTCTGCTTGTTTCTTCTTCTTCAGCCACATGAGCATAACAAACTTAAGCCTCAGTCAAGGCTTTGTTGTTTTCTTGGCTATGGCGAAACTCAAAAGGAGTATCGGTGTTATGATCTTGTCTCTCATCGTCGTCGTATCTCCCACAATGTTGTCTTTTGGGAACATCGCCTCTTTGTCGAACTCTCTCACTTCCATGCCCCTCTATCTTCCTCCTCTATCTTAGATCTCTTTCCAGATGAGGCACATATTCCTTTTGTAGCTGCTCCTGATCCTCCTATAGTTGCTCTTGATTCTCCTATAGACTTCTTTGTCCAATCACCAGGTATCATTGATTCCTTTCTTAGTTCACCCTTTAATGAACAAGTGGAAGATGAACAAGTCGAAGACGAGCTACCCAAGAAGACGAGCTACCCAACCCCAACCCCAAGCTTAGGTCCCTTGCTCCTGCTCCGCCTAAAGATCTTGCACAAGACATTCCACCTCGTCACTCAACTCGAGTAAGATCTATTCCTGCACATTTACTTGACTATCATTGTTACACTTCCCTTGCTACACTACACGAACCTCACACCTATCGTGAGGCTTCCACTAACCCTTTATGGCAGATTGCAATGAAAGAGGAATTTGATGCATTATCTAAAAACCATACTTAGGATTTGGTGACACTCCCCCCCCCCCTCCCGGGAAATCTATGATTGGTTGTAAGTGGATCTACAAGATTAAGATTCGCTCTGATGGGTCCATTGAGCGCTACAAATCTCGTCTTATTGCAAAAGGGTTTACACAGGAGTATGGGATTGATTATGAAGAGGCCTTTGCTCCGGTTGCTCGTATCTCACCTGTTCATGCCCTCTTAGTTATTGTTGCTGCCAGTAAATGGGACCTTTTTCAGATGGATGTCAAAAATGCATTCCTTAATGAGGATTTAAGTGAAGAAGTTTATATGCAACCTCCTCCTGGTCTCTCTGTTGATTCAAACAAGGTATGTCACCTTCGACGTGCACTTTATGGCCTTAAACAAACTCCACAAGCTTGGTTTGCCAAATTCAGCTCTACCATCTCTCGCTTGGGTTACATGGCTAGTCATTATGATTCTGCCTTATTTCTTCGTCGCACTAACAAAGGCACTATTTTACTTCTCTTGTATGTGGATGATATGATCATAACTAGTGATGATCTTAGTGGCATTCAAGAACTCAAAGATTTTCTCAGTCAGCAGTTTGAGATGAAATATTTTGGACATCTTAGCTACTTCTTGGGTCTTGAAATCGCTCATTCTATAAATGGACTTTATATTTCTCAAGTCAAGTATGCTTCTGAACTCTTGTCTCGAGCTGGACTCACTGATAACAAGACTATTGACACTCTAGTTAAGTTTAATGCGCTTCTGACTCCCTCAGGAGGAAATCATTGGCTAATCCCTCTCTTTACAGACGCTTGATTGGCAGCCTAGTTTATCTCACTATCACTCATCCAGACATTTCTTATGCTGTTCACAAGGTGAGCTAGTATTTGTCTGCTCCACGATCGACTCACTATGCTGCTGTTCTGCGCATTCTTTGATACCTAAAGAGCACTCTATTCCATGGTCTTTTCTACTCTGCTTAATCTCCTCTTATTCTCCGTGCATTTTCTGATACTAATTGGGCAAAAGATCTCACTGATCGCAGGTCCACCACTGGTTATTACTTTCTTCTTTGTTCTTCTCTGATTTCTTGGTGAAGCAAGAAATAAACTCATGTGGCCCGTTCCAGTACTGAAGCAGAATATCGTGCCTTTACTGATACCACATCTGAGCTCCTTTGGCTACGATGGCTTCTCAAAGACTTAGGTGTGTCTACATCCTCTACTACTCCTCTTTATTGTGACAACCAGAGTGCCATTCATATTGCTCACAATGATATCTTTCATGAACAGACTAAACACATTGAGATTGATTGTCATTTTATCCGTTATCATCTTATTCATGGTGCTCTCAAACTGATCTTAGTCTCCTCTAAATATCAACTTGCAGATATCTTCACCAAGTCACATCCTAAGGGACGCCTTCGTACTTTAGTTGACAACCTCAAGTTAGTCTCACATCCACCTTGAGTTTGAGGGGGGCTGTTAACGTGTATTATGTTATGGACTTTAGGCCCAGCTAGTTTACTTGTATAGCACACTTGTACTTGTACTACACTTTACTTGTACCGCACACATATGCCTTCTATATAAAGGCACTCATGTATATTCTTTGATCATGAAATACAATACAATCATTCAGTATTTCTAACACTAATAACCAAAAAACAATAACGATAAATCTTTATTAAAGTACAAGCACAAGACTACATCTCATACCTCCTTTAAATCCCCACCATTCCCATATTTCCAACAATTTAATTCCCAAAAAAAATATTAACAAGAGCATGCAAGTGGGAAGAAATAAAGTTTTAAATGTTGAGGGAATAAATAAAAATTAAATAGGTCAATCTACACTAGGTTTCTCTCACCCTTGAAACAAAAGCCTTGAAGTGTTTATGTATTATAAAATGCCAATGCATGTACAAGAAACTAATTAAAATGATAACAAAAATTAATTATAGGGATAAAACCCTTTTTCATCCCTACATTTTCACGCAATTCTCATTTTGGTCCCTAACTCTTTTTTTTTCACCGCTTTTAGTCCCTATCCTGAAAAACGCATTTCGTTTTTGTCCCTGCCGTTACATCAGAGACAGAAATTGCACAAGTAGCAAACAGCAAAGTTAAGATCATTAAAATAATAATAAAATTTTTTATTTTAACATTAAAAAATGCCACCTCAGCATTTAAATTAAAAAAAATTAATTTACTAATTTTAACTAAATAAAAAAATTAAAAACAAAAATAAAAACAAAAAATTACATTAATTGAGATCTGAGAGTGGTTTGAACAAGAACAATAAGAACATACATCCAAATCTAAGAATACAAAATTAAAATCCAAAAATCACAAACCCAAAAGCACAAAC
Organism: Quercus lobata; assembly: GCF_001633185.2. Lineage (NCBI taxonomy): Eukaryota > Viridiplantae > Streptophyta > Magnoliopsida > Fagales > Fagaceae > Quercus > Quercus lobata. Next base: position 68,419,564 of record NC_044908.1, on the reverse strand, counting down.
ACAAAAACAAAAACAACAGATCTTCCTATTAAACCAAACTCAAAAGCAACAAACATAAAACACAAAAGCAACAAACACAAACTCAAGAACACAAAATTAAAATCCAAAAATCAAAACTAGAAAATAAGAACATCAAATTAAACTATAGATCCACATCAAATTAAACATATACAAGAAATTAAACACAAAAACAAAATTAAAATCCAATTCATCCTCAACAAGAACTCTAAAGAACACAAATTCATATTTAAAACACATTCCCAGATTTTCTGGAATTTTTTTGCCCTTTCTTGTCAACCAAACACAAAAACACAAACACAAACTGATTTCCAACAAGAACAAAAACACAAACACAAACCCAGCAATAGATCTTCCTTGTCAACCAAACACAAAAGCAACAGACACAAACCCAACAACTGACGACGATGAGGACGAAGATGTGGAGAAGCTTCTAGAGCCATTCATGAAGGACCATCTCATGGCTCTGATCAAGAAGGGAGTGAGCAAGCACCCGAACTTGATTAAAATCGTGCATGAGCTCGCCGATGTGGACCCCACCCACTGCAAGATCTTCATCCACGGCCTCGGCTGGGACACCACCGCCAAAACCCTCACCTCCATCTTCGGCAAGTACAGCGAGATCGCTGCATTTCGGGTCGTTCATGATCCAACCCGACCAAAACCGCTCCACCGAAGATCCGATCCCAATTTCGGTCCCCCAAAATGCCGATGACCAAATCTCCTCCTCCTTCTTCTTCTTCTTCTTCTTCATCGCTCTAGAGCTTTCCAATTCCTCTTCCTAACTCTCGCTCCAATGGCCATGAGAGGTGTCGATTCCAAATGGTCAATTCCAAGCTCCTACTTTTCTGTGCATGCGTGTGTAAGTGAGTTTGAGAGCGTGAGAGTGATTGGTTTTGGAAATTTGAAGTGAAAAATTGTGGGCTTTTTTTTTGCAAGTACGATGGGTTTTTCTTGTCGATGCTGGCGACGAGTGTGTATCCTTTAATGGAGTATTGATTGTGTTTTTATTAGTATAGTTTAGTAGCTCTATAGTTTACTAAGATAACATGGGAAAAATGTTGCTGGGGTTGGGTTTGTGTTTGTGTTTGTTGCTTTTGTGTTTTGTGTTTGGTTTAACAGGGAGATCTGTTGTTTTTGTTTTTGTGTTTGTGTTTTTGGGTTTGTGATTTTTGGATTTTAATTTTGTGTTCTTAGATCTGGATATATGTTCTTATTGTTCTTGTTTAAGCCACCCTCAGATCTCAATTAATGTAATTTTTTGTTTTTATTTCTGTTTTTAATTTTTAATTTAGTTAAAATTAATAAATTAATTTTTTTTTATTTAAATGCTGAGGTGGCATTTTTTTAATGTTAAAATAAAAAATTTTATTATTATTTTAATGATCTTAACTTTGTCGTTTGCCACCTGTGCAATTTCTGTCTCTGATGTAGCGGCAGGGACAAAAACGAGACGCATTTTTCAGGATATGGACTAAAAGCGGTGAAAAAAAAAAGTTAGGAACCAAAATAAAAATCGCGTGAAAATGTAGGAACAAAAAATAATTTTATCGGAAAAAGTACCTGTGGCTTACGAAAATGAGAGTGAGCGAGATCGGTGAGCATACTCCACTGATGTGACCTACGGGCCTGATTGATAAGCTCAAAGAGCTTGGCTGGGCTAGAGAGAGAGTGTGCGTGTGTGCTTTGAATTGCTTGATAAAGGTCTCTTAAGAGCCAAGGATAAATATGGACCATAATTTGATATTTCAATGAAGCAATAGGGGCCTCACGTTTTGATATTTTGGTGGTTTTCCATGATGTCCATATCAATTATCGAAGCAATGCCAACCTCTAGTTACCTTACATCAAGGTAGTTCTTGGATTGTTTAAAATTTTCAACTCTATATTCATCATCTGCAAGGAAAATAAAATAATTTGATTGAGCTCTACTCATATTATTCTTTAAAAAACTCAAATTAAAGCTTGAACTCAACGTACATTCTTATAAGTGAATGAATATATGGCTCTTTTATGGTATCTCTTATATTTTTGGGGCATCGTAGACACCCATGGTTGGGGCAAGAGAGAGGGACGAGGGGAGTGGGGGAATTATGTCCCTTGACTTTTCAAAAAATCACAAGTATTATTAGTACTAGTTGCAGACGTGATAATTTTTTTAGAGTTATCATATAAATATATATTTTTTATAATAATAATAATAATAATTATTATTATTATTATTGTTGTTGTTGTTGTTGTTGTTGTTGTTTTACTATTGTCTATGTAACTAATGTAAAATTCTTATATGGTAAAATTATCTAAATCATGCTATGTAATAGACTAATATTATATTATTTATAATGCAATAGGATGACATTTAACAATCAAAGAGAACAAAAAATAAAAAATAAAAAAACTTAAAACACAAAACTAAATTGCATCAACTCAAAGTAGAGTTCTTAAAAATATGAAAAATTAATAACCTAAAACAAAACTACAAGAAAAATTAAAAAATCCACCAAAAAAATTGAGAGAGAGAAAAAAAATTTTGTGAGGGAAAATTATGTGTAGAAATATAGAATAGAAAAGATAATGAAAAATTTATAATAAGAGGAAAAGAATAAAAAGAAACAAAATAAATGAAGATAAAGAGAAAGATGAAGAATGATATTAAGGTAGAGGGTAGTGGGTAGTGGGTAGTGGGGAGATGAAGATGTGAAAGAAATAAGAAATGTTGGAGAAAGTGTAAATGTTGATAGTTTTTAGATCCCTTAAAAACACAATAAGATTAACATAGGTAATTAACCAAGTTGTTACTTAGTCCAAATTAACAAATCTAGGTTATCACAATCAAAACAATCATATCATGCAAAACAGCGGAAAGATAAATAACACAAAGATATGATCACCCAGGAAATCAAACCGGTAAAAACCTGGAGAGGATTTAACCAAAATATCCTTAAGGTAAACCTGAATTCACTATGAAAGCATCGAAGTTGTTCAACAGGACTTAGACCACTAACATCCTATTGCTACCCACCAGTAGAAACTTACTAACACGACCACATACAAGCTCCGAAACCATGAACTCCTTCTTTCTTGGATTCTCCAGCAAGTACAAGCATACCCGCTTGTGTTTCTTTAAGTTCTTATGGTAGCAACTGAATGATCATCAAGCTCTTAAAGAAATCTCCTTCTTGATAATCCTAAGTTTGTGTAAAAAAAAGCTCCTCACAGATCTCACAAGAGATTTACACAAACAACAATATGATCAACACAAAAACGTGATTAGGGTTTGCCTTTTATACCTAAGGCAAATTAGAAAACCCTAAACATTTTAAAACAAAACTAGGACTGAGTTGGAATTTTGTAGAAAACACATCTGACCCGATTTTCGATTGATCGAGCCTAAGTTTCAATTGATCAAACCAAGCTGAGAAGCATAAATGATTCCTGCATCAGCTTATTCCAACTTTACATAAATGAACTAACTTTGAGCAAGTCTAAACATGACTAAACATCTTGTTTTGATCATGGTTTACCAACAATACACATTAGAGTTCTAAATACATAAAATCCTAAGTCTTTAGAACCTAACAAATGTTATAAAAAATGAGTACGATTTTATAAGGAAAATTTTATTTATTTGTATTTAATTAAAACATTATATATATATATATATATATATGTTTATATTTATATTTATATTTGCAACATGAAAAATGATAAACCCTATCCATATAACTAAATTAAAGTTACTTTATGACGTTGAGTTAACAAAAAGAATTAGTGGTTGCCAGAAAGCTAACCATTTATAAAATAAATAAATAAAAAAGGAATAAACCTTAAAACTAAACATGAATTGTCTTGTTTTATTGCTTGTCATTTGGGTGAGATTGAAGCCTCACATTAACTAATGGAGTCTCATTAGACCTATCAACCATTATAGCTCTAAAGAATACCAATAACAGAAACTTAGCATAAATCAATACTTACTCTTTGCAAGTCAAGAGGCTATACATACAATCTAACATACATCATTACCCAACAATGTTTCAACCCACCACACAAAAAACTAATCATGCAAATGAGCTTTGAAACATTAATTATTTTTTATGATCGATGGTATATAGCTTTCAAGAAAAAGTATGTAGTAGTGGTAAATTAAATAACAATACTATTCAACTACTCAGATTTATCACGATATTAGAAGAACATGAATGCATTATAGATTTCTAAATATGTAAATAGAATAGTATTTGTTAGAAGACAATCACTACACATAAGGAGAGAAAAAAAAATCAAATGAAAAGATAGCGTAGCAAGTCTAAAAGGAATTTCATAGAACAAATGTCATGTTGTACAAAAATAACATATATAGAACAACTAAATAGATGAATTCAAAGCACCCAAACTAAGAATTTAAAGAAAAACATATGTAATAAAATTAACAATTAAAGAGAGAAAAAAAACTTAAATCATAAAACTAAATCACATCAACTTAATATAAAGTTCTAAAGAACATAACAATTTATCAACCTAAAGTAGAGATGCAAGAAAAATAAAAATAAAAAAATCCACCAAATAATTGAGAGAGAGAGAGAGAGAGAGAGAGAGAGAGTTTTTTGTGAGAGAAAAGTAAGTAAAGAATAGAAGAGAGAATGACAAATTTATAGTAAGAGGGTGTAAATAAGAAATGACAAAAAAAATAAAGATGAAGGGAAAGATGAAGAGTAATATTAATGTAGAGGATTGTCGGGAGATGAAAAGGTAAGGTAGAGGGTAGTGGGTATTGGAGAGATAAAAAGGTAAGGGATAAAGAAAGATTAGAGAAAATGTAAATATTTTTTTTGATACAAAATAGAATTCTACTCTAGCCTAATCTAAGTGTATATATATGTGAAACTCTCTTCTGGAGACTAGAACCCCGACTTTTGCCCCACACACCCCACAAGCACTTATACTTATAGAGGGACCATCACACCAAAGGAGTGCGGTAATGAGAAAATGTAAATATTTTTAAAAAAAATGAGTAAATGTTAAAAAAAATTATAGAAAAATTGGAAAGAAAAATAATAATGATGTAGACGTTGATGTGGATCAATTAAAGTGTAGCAAACATCATATGTGATTGTAATCTTGTCTCTTGAAGATAACTAAAGCTCATTCATCTACAAGTAGGGCACAAGAAAGCAGCGGTTTTTCTTTCTTCTTTTTTCATGGCTTTGGCTTGTGAGAGCTCAACCAATAAGCCAAGCTCAAAGAAATTAAAGGTATACTTTTTACCATATATAGATCCATGGGGGAGAAAATAGAGAACTTGTACTTACTGCTTCTCCTGAGTCGTCCTGGCTGATATCAGAAGTCCTTGAGGAAACAAGGTCTAGAGCAACAGAACCCTTGTCAACTTTATCTACTCCTGGAGCTATGCTGGCCATTGACAAGACCGTTTGTTGAGACTCTTGGTCTCCACCATGGCCACCACTTACCTAAAATAAGACCCAAAATATGAGCTTTATTTTTCGGGTCATTAAAATTTTCACCGAACTCAGAGCAAGTCCTTCAAAGTTAGAATATTTCAACAAAAAAGTGTTGGAAAAAAAAAAAAAAAAAAAAAAAAAAAAAATAAACTCTTATTGTCAACCACTTCAATATGTTGTGACATTGGGCATGTTACTAGATTTATTCATATGCTTAAGCACAAACAAACCATAGTTTCATTATCGATCGATCCCATACAGATCGACCCAAGTTCAAAGGGAAATACATATATAGAGTCGGCTGAATGGTGGAGCAAGAAATGCGGTTGCCTAAGGCCTCAAGTAAAAAAAAGGCTCCCAAATTTTAACCAATAGGGTTATTTATAATCAATAAATAATTTTTTTTTTTTTTACCAGATGAAAATCAAATAAAAAAATAGAGAAAAATGCAACGTCCACAATATTTTTCACAACATTTTTACAACTAATACTAAGTAGCAGGTTGTTACAGCCTATTGTTGATGGTAAAAAAATAATTATAGTGATATTTTCAAATAGAAAACAAAAAGCAGTTTAAAATCTAGGATTTGTTATAAAAAATATTGTGAATATTGTACTTCTAAAAAAAATAATAATAATAATAATAATAATAAGAGTTTAGTTAGCAAACTTGTACTAGTTTTCATCTAAATCTACTACTAACACCACTGTTTTACTTACCACTATCAAGCTATCACATCAACAAGTACGAAAAATTTTGTAAAATTTTTTCTGTTTATAATATTTCTAAAAAAAAGAAAAAATTCTATGTAATTCATGTTAATTAGTAGTGATTTTGCATCTAAAACAAGATGATCAATTTTCGCCTTAGGCCCTAAATACATTAAGCCGCCCCTGTACATATATAGAAAACTTACTGCTCCTGTGTCATCTGGGCTGATATTACTGTAAGAGGAAATTGACGATGAGGCTGCAGGCCTGTCGAAAAAAAGAGAACCTTTCTCAGATTCATCTCCTCCTGAAGAGACCGTTTCCTGAGACTCAAGGACATCATTTCTAGAGCTTTTGCTAGTTAAAATTATTTAGCTTGTCTGAATTAGGCACTCCATAGTATGCCAAACCTTGCTCAAAAGGACATTTTCTGCGATAAGGAAAAAATAAATAAATAAATAAATCAATAGGGTAACCTAAACAAAATAGTTATGGAGAAAAGGAAAAGATTGAAGAAATAACTGTATTGATGGTAAAGAAAAAGAGCTTTATGGGTAGATGATAATGTACAACATCTCCCAAACTATTCTCATTAAGATTATAATAAGAAATGAAAGTTTTTACAAGTGATTTGAAAGCAGCTTCGTCGATAGGATGAAAAGAAATTAATCAAAGTTTATACCGAGATTTTTGAGAGCAGCTTCGTTGAAAGAATGAGAAAGAAATTAAGAATGCTAGACCGAAGGAAACTTATCCTCGTTATCAATCTTTAGATTATCCGCGTCATCAATCTTATGATTTTCATTTCTCATATCATCTTGACTGACTTTGAGTCGAGAAAAAAAAAAATCGCCATATCTGATGACATGCAATTAATTAATTAATGATAATCTTAGACTCTGAGGACGGCCGTGCACGGTGAAAAAGAATCATGATATGGACTTATAACGGCGGAAACGTCGACCCCGTTGTCACTTGGGGAGATCCACAAAAACAAATATGGTATTATTATTTCATCAAACTATAATTAATTTATCAAATATGTCACATGAGTGAGCAGAATTAGGTGAAGGAAAATCTCAGAGAATGTGAATGAGAGTTTTAAGAAACCAATTTAAATTTTGATTATTTCATCTGAAAAAAGAAAAGAAAAAAATAAATGACAAGTTATGATTAACATAAAACAAAGTAAAACACTAAAAATGAGATAAAAAATTCCAAATTTCTATTCTAGCTAAACTATTTATAAAGAAATTTTGTTTATCATTTACCTTTGGCAGCTTCATTAAACTAATGATTAATAATAGGGATACAACAATTTCACAACAATTTTATGTGAGAAATTGTTAGTATTAAGTAAAATTGTGATGTCAATGATGAGCTCAAATAAGAACCAGCCAATAATATATTGTCATCCAAAATTTGTTGTGAAATTAATTTTTTCTTTTTTTTTAAGTGAGAAGGTCTATAGACACAAAATATACAAAAAATTTGACACTTATTGATGGCAATTGTTAATAATATGTAAAAATTTAATATTAGTGATTAGCACAAATGAAAATCAATATAAGCTTACCACATCAATCAGTGTTAAAAGTTGCACATTTTCTTTTTAGAAACAAACACACACAAAGAATTGAAAAATATATTCTAACACAAAAACTTATTACGATACATATATAATATATATTCCCACTCAAAAATTATAATAACTTCTAAGAAAAAGCTGTCAAAAAGTTTTTGTATACACTGACATTACTCGTTGAGAACTAAAATCAAAGACAATGAGACCATGTTGTTAACGGGGAGATGTGATGGATCTAGACGTGAAAACTAACGTAATACACAAGTAATACAATTTATAATTGCATGTGCTGTGTAAGGAAGGATACGATGGATAGTGGCGTTTTTAGTACAACTTTCATCAGGTAGTCACGTGTCAACCTAGCGCCCATTGTCCACCCGTGGAGCTAAACACGGTAGGCTAATAACACAACTTATTTCCAAATGAAAAATCTATTACCACAGCTTCTTTCTTTTTTCTTTTTTCTTTTTTTCTTTTTTTTTGGGTTGAGAAAAGCTTATATATCTTCAATTAATTATTAATATTATTTTTTTTATATATACTAATCACAATTTATCATTTCATCAAATTATAATCAATTTATAAAATATGTAGTGGGCATAAATTTTTTTATATATATTTAAATATACTCATTATTATGACTTTGAGGACATGTACGAATTTCATCTCATATATACGTAAAAGCAAATGGAAGTTAAGCACGCCAATGTTGACCAACGCGGTTTTAATTAGTTCATACGTACACAATTTTCACTTGGCTGGGGGTCGGCAAATGGAACCATTGCCGCGAAAAATGGAGCAGGAAAGAAATCCTTCTACTACAAGAAAATGTTTCACCTAATTGTAATAAGACTAGCCTTGATAATTTTGCACTTGTTTAAAACCATATGCTACTACTACTACTACCTTCATCAGTCAAAAAAAAAAAAACCCATATGCTACCTAATAAAAGTTAGGTTTTTTTTTTTTTTTTTTTTTTAAGCCATAATAAAAGATAGGTTTAAAAAATCATAGTTGCGCTATGTGATTGTTTCAAATTACAACAATTTTTTTTTTTTTTTTTTTTTTTTTTTTTTTTGAGAATGAACAATTTTTTTCTCTTAAAAATAAAAACAAGGCTTTAGTTGTTCTTATTAATAATGGGACCTACTAAGAAGTAGGTGGCTCTTTTTAATTGGACTCTTTGAAGAGTAATAATAGAGATATAAATTTTTTTACAAAAATTATTACAAACTACTAATGTGATCAGTGGTTATTAATAAATGAAAAAGTAACGTTAATGGTAGACTTAAATTAAAACCAATAAAAAGTTAGTCACATCAACAGTTTGTAAAAATGATATAAAATAATTTGTGGTTAGAGCATTACTTCTTCTTTTTTTAATTTTTTTTATAATGCATTACTCTTTTTGAATGCAGTACATAAATTTAGTGAAATGACATGGCCATTTATGATGGGACAGAAAAAACTAGATCCGCAACGTTATTCAAGAAAATATTCATGGTATTCATCTATTTAAAAAAATAAAATAAAAGGTAAATTCATGGTATTTGCCATTTTTTTATGTTGCAAATTTTTTATCATTTAATTATAAATGTTAATCGGAGTAATACCACTTTTTCATATACTTATCATAAAAAAATAAATAAATAAATAAAAACCTTGCATATATCTTTTTTTATATATAAGAAAAAAGATTAAGTTACTTTATAAATTGAAAAAAAAAATACTTTGGAGCAAAATACAATTAATAGGGTAAAGTGAAGCATTAAGACATGATTTTTACTCAGTTATTACTAACAATAGTAGTTTGTAACATGTGCATATACATGGATAAACACATATTTTTTTTCCATAGAAATATACACAATTAATTGAATTGTTTGTAAAAATAAATGTTATTAGATGCATGTTTAAATTCCTTCTTAAGTTTAATACTGCTACTTATGATCATTTTTATTCTAAATTTTAATAAGATAGAACATGTGGTGATTTTTGTTAAATAGAAATATGATTGGTTTTTTATTTTTTATTTTTTATAGTTCATTAATATTGGATTTTTAATATTTTGCACTCATTAACTCACTTAGTACAAATATTTAAAAAAAACTTAAATAGACACATAGCACAAAATTAGCCCACAATTAAAATGTAATTTGGAATCTAATTAAATTTTCTCTCCGCTTTTATAATTATATACGAGTTTAAATTATAATATAATGCTACATCAACATCCAATTAAAAACTCATTAAAATCAAAAAACAAACCAACAAAACAATGAACTTCTGTGTTGATATTAGTAACGGTGATATCAGAGGCACAAAGAAGCTGAAGAAGTCACCACCAACGGTCCACCGCTGTCAATGATTTTTTTTTTTTTTTTTGAAAATTAATATTCATTCATAAAAGAAAGAAACGTTACATCCAAAAAACAAGGCAAGAGGAAAGAACAGTGGAAGAGCGGGACACACGCACCAAAAGAGACCAACGAGATTATAATTTTTAAATTTTTGGTAGAGACCAACGCGGTTTTAATTAGTTCATACATACATAATTTTCAATTGGCTGGGGGTCGGCAAATGGAATCATTGCCGTGAATAATGGAGCAGGAAAGAAATCCTTCTTCTACACGAAAATGTTTCACCTAATTGAGATAACACTAGTTTGAAAATATACATAATTAATTGAATTATTTGAAAAAATAAATTTTATTAGGTTATGAATATATTGTAAATTAATACCCTTAGTGCAATCATGATTTTTAAGCCAAACTTTTATTATATCTATTTGAGATCTGCTTATTTTACTGAAACTGAAAATTTTTTGCTGAAAGTACTGTAAATAATGATAAAAGTTAACTGAAATAATACAATGTGACTTATAAATAGTACTAAAAAATACAATGAGACCCATAAATAATAGCAAAAATAAGCTAAATAAGTTACTAAAAATTGCAAAACTCAAAGAAACTTTTATTTATTTTAATCCTATAATTTTGAATTAGATTCAATACGGTCATATTGTCCACTTGAACTGCTTCATTAGACGTCCCAAAAATGATATTGTTTTGTTATTTTTGTAAGTCTCAAATTAAAAAAAAAAAAAAAATTCAGGAATTTTAATTGACAAACCTAGATTCATAAAATATACCAAAAGAGTCACAAAATGTAACACGGCCTAGCATAAAAATTGTATAAAGATGTTCTCTCAAATAAATTAAAATAAAAATTAAAAAAAGCCAAGTATGGAACGAAGAGAGAGGACACGCGGTGTACGTATTGATTTGACTAAAAAGAGGTCGAGAAAAAAGGATTGTGGATTAAGAAATATGCTGGTGATTACTGATTGGAAGGTTATTGGAAACTGTGCATCTAATGTTTTGGTATAAATATTAAATATAAGGTTGCGCCTTCTCTTGTAATTTTATGAAGGAAAAAAAAAAAAAAAGATTAGATTAAATTTTGATTTAAGTGTGCATTTGGAAAAAGTTGATTTTCCTTTTGATTTTTGTTTTAGTTTGTTTATTTATTTATTTTTCAAATAATATAAATTTTAGATTTTTAAGAAATGAGTTACTTTTAACTTTTTTTTTTTTTTTTTTTTTTGGAGAAAGAGTTACTTTTAACTATTCATTGCATATTTAACATAAAATTTATTAAAAATTATATATTTTTTAATAAACACTATATAATAAGTTACAAGAAATTGTAGAACTTAAAGGAACTTTTATTCATTTTAATCCTATAATTTTGAATTTGATTCAATACGATCATATTGTTCACTTGAACTGCTTCGTTAAATGTCCCAAAAATGATGTTGTTTTGTTATTTTTGCAAGCCTCAAATTATTTTAAAAAAAAAAAATAGGAAATTAAATTGACAGACCTAAATTCATAAAATATACCAAAAGAGTCACAAAATGTAATACGACCTAGCATAAAAGTTGTATAAAGATGCTCTCTCAAATAAAATAAAACTAATTGGAAGGTTCCTGGAAATATCATCATCTTTGTTAATAAATATGGCAAATTCTCTCACCACCATGTCTATCTCTTTTGCATCATTTGCTCTACCGAGTTTTTTGAGAGAAGCTTCGTCGAAAGAATGAGAAAGAAATTAAGAATGCTAGAACGAAGGGAAACTTATCCTCGTTATCAATCTTTAGATTATCCGCATCATCAATCTTATGATTTTCATTTCTCATATCATCTTGACTGACTTTGAGTCGAGAAAAAAAAAATCGCCATATCTGATGACATGCAATTAATTAATGATAATCTTAGACTCTGAGGACGGCCGTGCACGGTGAAAAAGAATCATGATATGGACTTATAACGGCGGAAACGTCGACCCCGTTGTCACTTGGGGAGATCCACAAAAACAAATATGGTATTATTATTTCATCAAACTATAATTAATTTATCAAATATGTCACATGAGTGAGCAGAAGGTGAAGGACAATCTCAGAGAATGTTAATGAGAGTTTTAAGAAACCAATTTAAATTTTGATTATTTCATCAGAAAAAAGAAAAGAAAAAAATAAATGACAAGTTATGATTAACATAAAACAAAGTAAAACACTAAAAAAAAGATAGAAAATTTCCAAATTTCTATTCTAGCTAAACTATTTATAAAGAAATTTTGATTATCATTTACCTTTGGCAGCTTCATTAAACTAATGATTAATAATAGGGGTACAACAATTTCACAACAATTTTATGTGAGAAATTGTTAGTGTTAAGTAAAATTGTGATGTCAATGATGAGTTCAAATAAGAACCAGCCAATAATATATTGTCATCCAAAATTTGTTGTGAAATTAAATTTTCTTTTTTTTTTTTTTTAAGTGAGAAGGTCTATAGACACAAAATATACAAAAAATTTGACACTTATTGATGGCGATTGTTAATAATATGTAAAAATTTAATATTAGTGATTAGCACAAATGAAAATCAATATAAGCTTACCACATCAATTAGTGTTAAAAATTGCACATTTTCTTTTTAGAAACAAACACACACAAAGAATTGAAAAATATATTCTAACACAAAAACTCATTACGATACATATATAATATATATTCCCACTCAAAAATTATAATAACTTCTAAGAAAAAGCTGTCAAAAAGTTTTTGTATTACACTAACATTACTTGTTGAGAACTAAAATCAAAGACAATGAAACCATGCTGTTAACGGGGAGATGTGATGGATCTAGACGTGAAAACTAACGTAATACACAAGTAATACAATTTATAATTGTATGTGTTGTGTAAGGAAGGATACGATGGATAGTGGCGTTTTTAGTACAACTTTCATCAGGTAATCACGTGTCAACCTAGCGTCCATTGTCCACCCGTGGAGCTAAACACGGTAGGCTAATTACACAACTTATTTCCAAATGAAAAATCTATTACCACAGCTTATTTCACTTCTTTCTCTTTTTTTTTCTTTTTTTTTTGGGTTGAGAAAAGCTTATATATCTTCAATTAATTATTAATATTATTTTTTATATATACTAATCACAATTTATCATTTCATCAAATTATAATCAATTTATAAAATATGTAGTGGGCATAAATTTATATATATATATATATATATATTTAAATATACTCATTATTATGACTTTGAGGACATGTACGAATTTCATCTCATATATACGTAAAAGCAAATGGAAAAGCACTCCAATGTTGACCAACGCGGTTTTAATTAGTTCATACGTACACAATTTTCACTTGCCTGGGGGTCGGCAAATGGAACCATTGCCGTGCAAAATGGAGCAGGAAAATGTTTCACCTAATTGTGATAAGACTAGCCTTTATCATTTTGCACTTGTTTAAAACCATATGCTACTACTACCTTCATCAGTCAAAAAAAAAACATATGCTACCTAATAAAAGTTAGGTTTCTTTTTTTTCTTTTTTCTTTTTGAAGCCATAATAAAAAATAGGTTTAAAAATCATAGTTGCGCTATGTAATTGTTTCAAATTACAACAATTTTTTTCTCTTTTTTTTTTTTTTTGAGAATGAACAATTTTTTTCTCTTAAAAATAAAAACAAGGCTTTAGTTGTTCTTATTAATAATGGGACCTACTAAGAAGTGGGTGGCTATTTTTAATTGGAATATTTGAAGAGTAATAATAGAGATATAAAATTTTTTTACAAAAATTATTACAAACTATTAATGTGATCAGTGGTTATTAATAAATGAAAAAAGTAGCGTTAATGGTGGATTTAGATGAAAACCAATAAAGGTTAGTCACATCAACAGTTTGTAAAAATGTTATAAAATAATTTGTGATTAGAGCATTACTTCTTCTTTTTTTAATTTTTTTATAATGCATTACTCTTTTTGAATGCAGTACATAAATTTAGTGATATGATATGGCCATTTATGGTGGGACATAAAAAACTAGATCCGCAACATTATTCAAGTAAATATTCATGGTATTCTTCTATTTAAAAAAATAAAACAAAAGGTAAATTCGTGGTATTTGCCATTTTTTTATTTTGCAAATTTTTTGTCATTTAATTATAAATGTTAATCGGAGTAATACCACTTTTTCATATACTTATCATGAATATATAAAAATAAAAAAAAATAAAAAAAAAACTTGCATATATCTTTTTTTATATATAAGAAAAAAGATTAAGTTACTTTATAAATTGAAAAAAAAAAATACTTTGGAGCAAAATACAATTAATAGGGTAAAGTGAAGCATTAAGACATGATTTTTACTCATTTATTACTAACAATAGTAGTTTGTAACATGTGCATATACATGGATAAACAATTTTTTTTTTCATAGAAATATACACAATTAATTGAATTATTTGTAAAAATAAATGTTATTAGATGTGTAAGGACACAATTCCTTTGCGGCCCAATAATGGTGTTGGGCTCGCATATGAAAGATCCCTCACAATATGATTTGTAGAGAGTGGGTTTGAAAAGCTAGCCGTTGGTCACGGGGCGATGCCCGGTCTTGGTTTTAGAGGAATTCGTGTAGAAAAAGGATTTGGGCTTGAACATTTAAGCCCTACGGCGTCGCATCCTATGAGATGGGTCTCCTCGGACTTGATCCGAGGACCATTAAGGTCTTACCCCGGTTACCCGACGATGGGTTTTTTCTGTCATCTCAGGTGTTGTTTAGGTGTTCTCACCCATGTAGTCTCTCTTTCTTTGGAGGTGGGATGGGCCTCCCCTTAGATTTACTTACTTTCTTCTTTTATACTCGTCTGCGTTAACTGTCCTTCGTCCACGTGTAGGGTCAACCTTTACAAGACTGATATTTGTCCCATCAGTCTAATCCCAGAATTGTTGGGGATGATTGATAAGGCTGAAGAATACGGCTCTGCTAGGTGCAGAGTCTTATCTGGGAAGGGTCATAAGGGTAACTTTCTCAAGATATTTTAGGTCTCCTTTCAAGTTTAGTCCTATACCAGTTTTACCCCTTTATTCCGGTGGGATTTTGGATCTGCTGAGGATTAAACTGTCCTCGGCTGTATTCCAAAACAGTCTTGTGCTCTATGTTATCGGGCTTGGGCCATAGCTCTCCTCGGCTTGGGCCATAGCTCTCCTCGGCTTGGGCCTTCGGACTCTCCACGAGCAAATGGGCCTGGCCCATAGATTATTGGGCCCCACAAGATGCATGTTTAAATTCCTTCTTAAGTTTAATACTGCTACTTATGATCATTTTTATTCTAAATTTTAATAAGATAGAACATGTGGTGATTTTTGTTAAATAGAAATATGATTGGTTTTTTATTTTTTATTTTTTATAGTTCATTAATATTGGATTTTTAATATTTTGCACTTATTAACTCACTGAGCACAAATATTTATAAAAACTTAAGTAGACACATAGCACAAAATTAGCCCACAATTAAAATCTAATTTGGAATCTAATAAAATTTTCTCTCCACTTTTATAATTTTTTTTTTTTTTTGAAAATTAATATTCATTCATAAAAGAAAGAAACGTTACAGCCAAAAAAACAAGGCAAGAGGAAAGAACAGTGGAAGAGCAGGACACACGCACCAAAAGAGACCAACGCGGTTATAATTTTTAAATTTTTGGTAGAGACCAACGCGGTTTTGATTAGTTCATACATACATAATTTTCACTTGGCTGGGGGTCGGCAAATGGAACCATTGCCGTGAATAATGGAGCAGGAAAGAAATCCTTCTTCTACACGAAAATGTTTCACCTAATTGAGATAACACTAGTTTGAAAATATACATAATTAATTGAATTATTTGAAAAAATCAATTTTATTAGATTATGAATATATTGTAAATTAATATCCTTAGTGCAATCATGATTTTTAAGCCAAACTTTTATTATATCTGTTTGAAATCTGCTTATTTTATTGAAACTGAAAACTTTTTACTGAAAGTACTTTAAATAATGATAAAAGTTAGTGAAATAATACAATGTGACTTATAAATAATACTAAAAAGTACAGTGAGACCCACAAATAGTAGCAAAAATAAGCTACATAAGTTACTAAAAATTGCAAAACTCAAAAGAACTTTTATTCATTTTAATCCTATAATTTTGAATTTGATTCAATATGGTCATATTGTCCACTTGAACTGCTTCATCAGACGTCCCAAAAACGATATTGTTTTGCTATTTTTTCAAGTCTCAAATTAAAAAAAAAAAAAAAAAAATCAGGAATTTAAATTGACAAACCTAGATTCATAAAATATACCAAAAGAGTCACAAAATGTAACACGACCTAGCATAAAAGTTGTATAGAGATGTTCTCTCAAATAAATTTAAAAAAAAATAAAAAAAATAAAAAAAAGCCAAGTATGCAACGAAGAGAGAGGACACGCGGTGTACGTATTGATTTGACTAAAAAGAGGTCGAGAAAAAAGGATTGTGGATTAAAAAATATGCTGGTGATTACTGATCGGAAGGTTATTGGAAACTGTGCATCTAATGTTTTGGTATAAATATCAAATATAAGGTTGCGCCTTCTCTTGTAATTTTATGAAGGAAAAAAGAAAAGAAAAGAAAAAGAATTAGATTAAATTTTGATTTAAGGGTGCATTTGGAAAAAGTTGATTTTCCTTTTGATTTTTGTTTTAGTTTGTTTATTTATTTATTTTTCAAATAATATAAATTTTAGATTTTTAAGAAATGAGTTACTTTTAACTTTTTTTTTTTTTTTTTTGAGAAAGTGTTACTTTTAACTATTCATTGCATATTTAACATAAAATTTATTAAAAATTATATATATATATATTTTAATAAACACTATATAAATAAGTTACAAGAAATTGTAGAACTTAAAGGAACTTTTATTCATTTTAATCCTATAATTTTGAATTTGATTCAATACGATCATATTGTTCACTTGAACTGCTTCGTTAAGTGTCCCAAAAATGTTGTTTTGTTATTTTTGTAAGTCTCAAATTAAAAAAGAATAAAAATAAATAAATAAAAAATCTAGGAAATTAAATTGACAAACCTAAATTCATAAAATATACCAAAAGAGTCACAAAATGTAACACGACCTAGCATAGAAGTTGTATAAAGATGCTCTCTCAAATAAAATAAAACTAATTGGAAGGTTCCTGGAAATATCATAATCTTTGTTTATAAATATGGCAAATATATTCTCTCACCACCATGTCTATCTCTTTCGCATCATTTGCTCTGCTCACTTGCTTTCTTTCCAACAAACACACCATCTCTCTCTCTCTCTCTCTCTCTCTCTCTCTCTCTCTCTCCTTCGGGTTCTCAGATACGTAGAAAAGCTTCAGGTCCTCTGTCCAAACATCCTTTGATTCTTCTTTTCTTGGATATGTGTTTTTGCTAATAACTAACAACATTATATGTTGGTTTTTTTTTTTTTTTTTTTTTTTTTGAGAAAATACCATTTTGATATCCATATTTTTGGATTACAGTCAATTTGGTCCTTATATTTTGATATCGGTCAATTTAGTTCTTATTATTGTAAATTTACAATTAATTTAGTTTCTACCGTTAACTCACTAGTAGCAGAAAATACTTATGAGACAAACAATTGATACATGTGGCATATTTAATATTAAAAAATTAGATCAGAGGCTGATGTGTCTAAGTTTAAGCAGCCATGCCAGTGCTTAGGTGGCAAAAAAAAGTCACACCAACTTTAAAAAATAATTTTTTTTCTTTACTAATTTTTTCCGTTTTGTATTTTTTTTCTTCTAAAAGTTTCTCACAATTTTCTTAACCTGGCAGAATTTCATTTTTACTTTATTGATATTGTTTTTTTTTTTTTTTTCTTTCTTGCAATTTCTTGGTAACCAAACAATAATTTAGTCCAACAATCTTAAATCAACATAGGCCATGTTGTTTCTAAAAGACTAAATCCTCACCTAGAAAACCCAGATGCAGATCCACCAAACCCAGTTTCAAACTAATTCTAGAAATTTCAAACAAAAGCCCCAAATTCAAAGATTCAAACTAATCCCAAAATTCTGGGCTACAAACCCAAATCCACCAATACCCCAACAGTCCAATACCATCCTAAACGCAGATCCACAACAGAGCTTGATTCGTGGCCAACAACCCCAAAGAAAACCAAATCCAATCGGTCCCGACCCACCTGACTCGAATCTCCTCGTCTCAAGCTCGACCAACATGGACCCAGCCTCGGATCGCCGCCTTGTGCAATGACTAATCTTATCTTTTTTTGAGAAAAATGACTAATCTTATCTGAATGAGATAAAATATTTAGTTTATACATTAAATAATTTTATCAGGAGGACTGCTCACTCCTAGGATTTAAGGTCTGTTCCTATCTCCTCTGTCCTCTGCTGGGCCTCACATGAAGTAGATGAAAATTTAAGGTTCCTAGGAGCTGAGCGTGTTGATGCCTGTTTGGTTGTTGGTATTTAATAAAGCTTCATCCTTTTTCTTTTTCTTTTTAAAAAGACACATAAAAAGCAATAGAAATTACAAGTAGTCAACTCAATAGTCAAAAAGAAGCAAATTACAACAAAACCAAGTGGAACGAGCTTCTTACGAAGCTTCTAACTTCTCACTGTGACAAGCTTCGCACTGAACTGAATGAACGCTAAAGCGAAGCGTGTTATGACAAGAAACTTCAAGCATTTGTTTTTGGAACAATTAAACCTCAATCTTAATTCTCATAAACAGCTTTCATTTTATATATGATAGATTTTCTACTTGCATTAGTACGAGTATGTCTATCTATCTATTATGCAAAGTTCTTCTCCTTTTATTCCTAATTAATTAATTGCTCTTGTTAGTGCAGAAAGTTGTGTTTTGAGAAGCCGAAATGTTAACAGGCTCCGGCCTTGACCTTGAGTCTCAGCAAACTGTGTTGCTAACGCCCAGAAATCCGCCAAGAGAGCGTTGGCGCGCAGTTTTTTTGAGGTTGCATGAGCGAAATCTCATACACACAGCTGATGACAGAGGTTCTCTTGCTTTCCTCAGATCTCTTTCATCGCGCACTTCCTACTACAGTACCTTTACCAGCTTCGATGATGATACAAGAGAAGCAGTAAGCTCTTCTTCTATTTTCTCTCCCATGGATATCTATAAGTTGTATAATGAATAGGGAAGAGATATATGGCAGACAGTTTAATTAGGTTCTAAACATGTTTCATAGTTCATACGTGTAGTTAAAAACATATAAATATTGGGTAATTGACTAATTGTTAGTGACACAAACACACAAAATTCTGTTTTTGAATAGAAATTGTGACTTCAAGATACCATTTTAGTTCAAAATTTGAATTGTGCGTATGCGTTGTGTAACAAGATGTGTGTGAGAGAGATTACCCTAAACATATATCAGATCTGATCATGTGATGTCAACTTGTTGTGCACGGTTATACATCAACTAGTGTGAATGTGCAACGGCTAACTACCCTTCTGTTATTGCTTTTATGAGTGTATAAATACAGTGCACCCACCATGTACATGATCATTCTGTGCAATACTATCATTTTAATTTCCTCTTCCTCTCTTCATGATCTCATTTTTGCCTTAAGTTTAACAAATAGCACTCTTGTTGGTCCAAATGGGATTATGACTCTGATTTAGAACTAAAACTGAATTCAAGTTTAATAGAATAGCCAAAATACTAATTTATTTCTATTTGATATAGCAGGATATTGTGGAAATTTTAACTGAATCACCTCAAAGTGTAAATTTAAATGGTGAGAATGACAACTGTATCAGAGATGAAAAAGTACAACTCCAGCAAGCACACATTGCTGAGTTAGTAAAAAAAAAAAAATTGGATTCCATACACGAGTTTGGAGGCATCCAAGTAATTGCAGAGGCTTTGGGTACTAATTTAGAGACGGGAATCATCCCTGCTGATGTGCGCTCTCGATGCATAGCTTGCACACCGTCCACAACACAAACTAGTGCACTAGGCTTCCTTCAATTTCTCCCAAAATCATGCAATAATTGCACCATTTTGCTTCTCTTCATGTGCGCAGTGCTGTCACTTGGCTTTGGTGTCAAGGCGGAAGGCCTGAGAACTGGTTGGTATGAAGGGGTCATCATAATTCTTGCCATCATCATACTTGTGGTCATTGATTCTCTACGTAATCAGCGTCAACTTAAACATTCCCAAAGGATGTCAGAGAAGCATAAACCATTTGAATTGCAGAGAATGATGGTTGATGTTATTAGAGGGGGATGTTCACACAAAGTAAACATTGGCGATGTTTTGATTGGTGACCTAGTACGCCTAGAGAGGGGCTATATCGTCCCTGCTGATGGTTTGTTCATTGATGGTGAATCCTTGAAACTGGATGATGATTTAGAGTCCACCATTAATGAGGAGAACCCTTTTTTGTTCTATGGTGCAAAGGTGATTGATGGAAAGGGTCGCATGCTAGTTGCATCAGTGGGCATGAACACTAGATTGGGTGATTTGATGAAGCAGGTTACCCATGTCCCCGAAAAGACCCCATTACCATCGCAAATTGACAAGGTGAACAAAGGCACACAAATTTTTGGTCTTTCAATATCTATCCTCATCCTTGTAGTGTTATTCCTCCGTTTTATGCTTCTAAAGGAAGAAATTAAGTCTAGCCACCAAGACCTCAAGGGGAAACCAAAGGCAATCAAAGAGATAATGGATTCGATTGAGAAAGTTGTGATGAAACCAAATGGGAAGATTAGTACCTTAACGACTTCACTTGCTACATTGCTGGTTGGAGTAATGGAAGGAATACCTTTTGTAATCACGCTTGCCATCTCTTATTGGAATAAGAAGATGATGTCTGAAGACTCTGAACAGGCATTTGCTCGAGAACCTTTTGCTTGCCTCACCATGAGTTCAGTCACAAGTATTTGCATTGATACAACAGGTTGGTGTATGCCAACACAAAACCCAGTGCCGGTTGGATGGGAAATAAGAGCTTTTCAAAATGCCGGATTTAACATCACTCTGGTTTCAGAAGATAATGTGTCAGTGTTGGAAACCATAGCTCTCAATTGTGGACTACTTCCCTGCTCAAATGCAATGGTGCTTGAAGGTGAAGAATTTCGGAAATTCAGCAATGAAGAGAGGATGAATAAAGTTGATCAAATCATCTTGATAGGAAGCTCAATCCCATCTGACCAGCTCACTTTAGTGCAATGTTTGAAGAATAAAGGCCATATAGTAGCAATGGTGGGAGTTAAAACAAATGCGATTCCAGCACTAAAAGAAGCTGATGTGGGGATTACTATGAGGATTTGTAGCACTTATATGGCCAGAGCAAGTTCTGGCATCATTATCGGTGATGGAAATCTCAGTTTCTTGTTCACCATTTTTAGGTTTGGAAGATGTACTTTCGAGAATATTCAGAAGTATATCCAACTGGAGCTCACCATGAATATAGCAGGGCTGTTGATAACCTCTATCACAGCAATGTTTTGCAGATATTCTCCAATTACATCTATCCAATTGCTATGGGCAAACTTTGTTGTGTCACTTCTTGGTGGCATTGGAATATTGACCGAGCCACCAACAGAGGAACTGATGGAAAAGCTGCCATTGAAACAAACTAAACCACTTATCACCAAGGCCATGTGGAGAAACATTGTGTCTCAAGCTCTCTATCAAGTTACCATCTCAGTGGCATTCCAATTCAAAGGGCAAACTATCCCGGGCATTAGCAATAAGGTTAGTAAAACCATTATCTTTAATAGTTTTGTCCTCTGCCAAGTATTTAACCAAGTAAATGCAAGGGAATTGGAGAAGAAGAATGTGTTTAAGAGCATTCATCGGAACCCATTGTTTTGGGTTTCTGTGGGTGTCATTCTCATACTGCAGGTGGCTTTTATTGAGATTGCACATATTATCGTAGGCAATGCAAGATTGAATTGGGTGCAGTGGTTTAGTTGTCTTCTTGCTGGGATGGTTTCATGGGCTAGTGATTGGGTTACAAAGAGCACGGCTGAGTTATGGAATTACTTGACTAGACTACTTGGCTCACATCTAAGAACTATTAATATCCCTCGTAATTCCACTTCTAGCCTTGAGCTGCCACTCACCCATCCTTAGCTTATACTAATTTCCATTTTTAGTATAAGCAAAATGAACAACAAAGAATGAGAGCAGAAATTTGTTTCTTAACTTGGTGAAGTGTTTTGTTACATAATTGTCTGTCTGATTAGAGGAAACCATTTCATGTTTTTTAGCATTATCTTCCCTAATTGTACAGATAGTATACTTTTGTCTTTTATAAAATCTTTTGGCAGTTTTACTATGTTTTTTGTTTATTTATTTTGTTAAAGTAGAACATATAGCAATTCCTTTTGGCAGTTTTACCATGAGTTTTTTTTTTTTAAAGCAGTAGAAGATGCAGCAATTCCAATAGTTTGTCTATATGTCATGGCTCACAACACACCTCTCCCCTCCCCCTCCTCCTCCCCCACCCCATATATGTTTCCTATGTTTTGGTTGTTCGACTTGTATAAATTTCTATATGGCTAGTTTTGTTTTTCTATCCTCAAACCAAGAATAATACGCACAAATCTATAATTTAACTTCCCTTTTAAGCACCATAAAAATTGTAAAAATTCATTAAATAATGATTAAAACAGTGAAATAAACCAAGTTATGATTTCACACTGACACTAGTCAATTAAATGACTAGAACTAAAGACCCACTAAAGAAATTAGAGACAATTTTTTTTTTTTTTTGGAGAAGAAATTTTTAGAGACACAAATAAAACCTGCATTTTTGCAACATTATATGTCAAGGGATTTCAATAGACAGCTTACAGTTAAAAGGGTGTCAAGTGTCAACCAAACTAAGTGCATATTTATTCTAATTTAATTATAGACAGAACAAAATAAATTTTTGAGATGCCAATAATAAGAAATAAAGAAGAACTTAGAGTCAAGCAATACCAGCAAAAGGCCAATGTGTGGAAAACTTTGTGCCAATTACAAAGCATTGAACTAAAATATCAAACTTGGAGAATCAATTAAATATCTTGAATATAACAGCAAATGCAAAGCTAAAGCTATCAAAATTCAAAATTTACATCCCCAACACACACACGCACACGCAAAGTGGAAGTCCCTATTTTAGAAAACAACAAATTTAGGAACATAAAATTCACAACATCTGAGAAAGCACGTTGTGAGTAATGAAAATAAAATTGGTGTCTTGTGTGCCCATATAAAAGTCATATTAGTCTAATCACAACTTATTATGTCAACAATTACAAGAAAGATGTTCCTAACATTACTAGTCTAGTATAAAGATAATTGTTGTCGTCATCTTTCCTAACAGATTTGTTAATTGTTAGGAAAAGCTAGCGGCTGTTAAGACCATGTTTCAAGTTATAAAGTCGATAATGTTCATAATTTCTCAAAAGCGTTTACATACCGGGACCTATTGAACCGACAACTTTCGATGTTATATAGTCGCCTTGAAGAATACTCTGCCTCAACACAATGTCACGAAATATAATTGTAAAGGTATAATTTACATTTGTAAGGTTAATAGATGTAGTCTAATAACTCTTAACATTCAACCTAATTTGAAAGGCCCCTACAGTTATGTAACCTAATTTGAAAGGCCCTAGCATTAAAGTTTGTACTTTTTTATTTTTATAAAAATTATAGTTTGTACTTGATTGCCCATAATAGTGATTTATTTTTAAGAGTTTCAATATATTCTTAAGATCTATGAGCAAAAGCATTGACATTATATATCTGAAAGTACATCAATATAACATAAACAAAGAACATACGATCTTGCCAAGATTGACAAAGGATAATGTTTAAATATTTACTATAATGAAAACAAAATCTATATAATATGCTTTTATCTTGTTGACCTTTAAGAATATCATGCATACTGGTCTAAGTTAATCATATTTTAGCGGATATGATCATATACATATATAATTGAATCATTAACCATGGTATGAGGCCAATAATATCAATTCAAGAGGATTTTAGTCCGATTGCACTCATTGCCTTATCCCATTTTGACAACTGGTCACATCTATACTTTCGAAGTTTTTTTTTTGGGTAAGTACTTCCATTATAGTGTTATTTGTTGACAATGATTAGGGCTCTAATCTGGCCAAACCAAGCCAAACATTGAGTTATCAAACCTGACTTGACAAGATTAACGAGATATTCAAACTCTGCCTGAGCTTGATGCAAGATTGCTCATATATGTTGAATAAAAACCTTCTAGTGTAGCTTGCTAAAATTTAATCATAAAGCTTGAACCATACTCGGCTTGGCTTGCTCTATCAATCAATTCAAAAACTTAAGCTCAAATCAAGTCAATACCCAAAAAAAAAATCAAGCTTTGTCCATCTAAGTAACACCATTTCTTGATTCAACGACAAAGGAAGCATACAAATTAAAACAGTTCCAGACCATCACCAACCACCTGGACACTAACTTACAAACTAAAACCCAATTCAAAAGTGCAAATAACCAAATAACAATAACGATAAATCTTTATTAAAGTACAAGCACAAGCCTACATCTCATACCTCCATTAAATCCCCACCATTCCCATATTTCCAACAATTTGGTTCCCAAAAAAAAAAGAACGATAACAAAAAATAATTACATGCATGAGGGAAAAAGCACCTGTGGCTTACGGAAATGACAGTGAGCGAGATCGGTGAGCATACTCCACTGATGTGACCTACCGGCCTGAGTGATAAGGTCAAAGAGCTTGGCTGGGCAAGAGAAACAGTGTGCGTGTGTACTTTGAATTGCTTGATAAGGTCTCTTAAAAGCCAAGGATGAATATGGACCATAATTTGATCACTCAATGAAGCAATAGGGGCCTCACGTTTAGATATTTTGGTGGTTTTCCATGAGGTCCATATCAATTATCAAAGCAATGCCAACCTCTAGTTAGCTTACATCAAGCTAGTTCTTGGATTGTTTAAAATTTTCAACTCTATATTCATCATCTGCAAGGAAAATAAAATAATTTGATTGAGCTCTACTTATATTATTCTTTAAAAAACTCAAATTAAAGCTTGAACTCAACACATTCTTTTAAGTGAATGAATATATGGCTCTTTTATGGTATCTCTTATATTTTTGGGGCATCGTAGACACCCATGCGTGGGGCAAGAGAGAGGGGAGAGGGGAGTGGGGGAATTGTGTCCCTTGACTTTTCAAAAAATCACAAGTATTATTAGTATATGTAATCAATATAATAAGATCCCTTCCAATTGAATCTTACAATTTTTTCTTATATATTTTTAATTGGATGTCAGATGTACAACACGTTCCATAAATAAATGTCACATGTTATATATCCAAGTAAATATGAAATGGAGTTAAAGGATTAATAGACAATAATGTTAGATTAGTTCCCTCCTATAAAGCTATGGGGGTTAAAATAACTACTCACAGACCCGCGTATTGCGCGTGATTATTTTTTATGATGATCTCATTATTATTATTATTATTTTGTAATTTGAACTAATTTAATGAAAAGTAATTCATTTCATAATCATATTTATCACAAAATAATTTTTTATTATTGTAGAATTATTTTATTTAAAATTTGAAACCTTAATTCTACCATAGTTGGTTGACTAATTTTTACATCTCTAAGTCAATTAAACGCATTTTGCATGCTACATGTAAACCTTCTTTTCCATAAGGGTTGAAATAATGTGCGTAATAGTTTTTTTTCTATGGAAGTTAAAAAGAACAAAATTCACCTTGTCTTGATGTTTTCTAAAAATTAAATTTGGAGATTCTCTTTCAATAATTGTGAAAATTCCAAGCAGTAATTCAAAAGGTAATACATGTTACATGTTCATGCTTTGATTGTGTAATTGTATGATTGATTTGGGTTGTAATTTATAAGTTGAATATGGTGGTGTATATCCAAAAGGGCCTAACTATGTTGTTTAGGATATTGAATATAGTGTTGTGTGTGATTTATAGAGTAGCACAGTTGTAGTAATTAAAAATTGGTTTTTCATTGTCTTTTAAATTAATAAAAACCTTACATCTACTTTTTTTTTTTCAAAAAACCTTTACATATTTTTTTAACGTGAATATTTACATATACCTTAATAAGTAAACCCTATACATTTCATTTTCTTAGATGCATAAAAAAAAAAAAAGACATCTATTCCATAATAATAGTGGCTAATTAGTTTTTTCATGTTCTCATTTATAACGTTTCTTACTATTATCATATTTTACTAGCTATTGATTTTCATAATAGAGGCATTAAATGAGAGTTAAATTCTTCGAACCTTTCATTAGATTTTAAAAGTCATGGTGTGTGAAGAATATAAGCATTTAAGGACTTTTTTTATATATTTTATTATTTATAAATAATGTTAAATGAAATGTAAAAAAAAAATATTTTGAAAATTTTCATCTTTATTTCTTATATATTTCTATTATTACTGAAGAACGTTTTCCTTTTAGTTTTGATAATAAATATGATTTTCTAGATTAGAGTTTGATTAGTTTCAAGTTTAAATTTTGTATGATTTTATTTAATTGTTGATTATATGATTTAATTAAGTGAATTTAACGATTTATTTATTTGCATTGTAAAGTTTATAATAACATACATAGGGTCATCTTTAATTAATTTTTTACTCCTTTAGCCGTCAGTCTCTTTGTTTTCCAATTAACGGTTACTAATTAATTTATTTAATTAATTGACGTTTGATTTCTTTTACTAATCTCTTTCTCTCCCTCTTTGTTAACATCCTATTGTTTTCCCAAATTTGATGATAATTCTAATGTACTAAATATGCATATTGTAATGTTTATTTTTATTTTTATTTTACTCCATTTTGCTGCCATGAAGTTAGTACATCCATAACTATTAGTTTATTATTTTATGATATGTTTGGTTTGATATTATTATTATTATTATTATTATTATAATTTAGTGTTTCTAAAATAGCATGTGTTTTGTATTCTCTTTTTCTATTAATGCATTGTAACTTTTATGGGAATACTTTATAAGAAAATTGTTTATTCTTTTTTTTTTTTTTAAATTGAGTGTTTCTAAATTGATATTTGTTTTGTATTTCATTTTTCCATTGATGCATTGTAACATTTCATGGGAAGACTTTATAAGAACAATTTTTATTTATTGAATAAAATATTATACGTTTAATTTTTAAAAAAATGAGACAAAATATAAATAATTATGATATGGAGGATGTTGCTAAATTTAAATGTTGAATAAAATAAGATGAGAATAAAATAATAAAAATGAAATGTATAGCAATAAACACCATATTATTTTAGTTATGCTAAATAAAATAATATTATATTTTATATACTATCTTTATAATGCAATAATATAACATTTAACAACCAATGAGAATAAAAAAGATAACAACATAAAATATAAAACTAAATCGTATCAAGCTGGATTACCTGTCAATTCCAATTTTAGCAAACTAACTGACTTCTAGTAGTCTAAAACTGATTTCTGCGATGCATTTGGTGGAGCTTTCAATACTGCATCAGTATGTTTTGATGGTCAACCTGTTACACTAAAATTTAAAAAATATATATATATATATATATATATACCAAAAATTGAAGGAAAATATATATATATATATATATAGAGAGAGAGAGAGAGAGAGGGGGGGCTTTTGTGTGTGGAAAAATAGAAATTATGCATGGAATAAGAGGGAGAATGACAATTTTATAGCATGAGGATAAGAATAAGAAGAGTCAAAAATAAAGGAAGATAAAAAGATAGAATAATATTAATATTGAGAGTAGTGGGGATATGAAAAGTTGAAATGGAATGAGAAAGGTTGAAGAAAGTTAAGGTAGAGAGTAGTGGGGATATGAAAAGTTAAAATGGAATTGAAAATTTAATAATAAATAAGAATAATTAAAAATAAGATAAATTAAATATGATATTTTGATTGTAATATAATAGAGTTTTTAATTCACTTTAAATGTTAAAAAATTGTATAAAAAAATTGGAAAAAAATTGATAATGACATGGCTGCTGACGTGGCTCAATGGAAGCGTAGCAACATTAAATGCTACGCTTCAGCTTTTAGTAATATATTTACTAAATTGTATCAAGCTGGATTATCTGTCAATTCCAATTTTAACAAACTAACTGACTTCTAGTAGTCCAAAACTGATTTCTGCGATGCATTTGGTGGAGCTTTCAATACTGCATCAGTATGTTTTGATGGTCAACCTATTACAAAAATTTAAAAAAAAAAAAATATATATATATATATATATACCAAAAATTGAAGGAATATATATATATATATATATATATAGAGAGAGAGAGAGAGAGGGCTTATGTGTGTGGAAAAATAGAAATTATGCATGGAATAAGAGGGAGAATGACAATTTTATAGCATGAGGATAGGAATAAGAAGGGTCAAAAATAAAGGAAGATAAAAAGATAGAATAATATTAATTTTCAGAGTAGTGGGGATATGAAAAGTTGAAATGGAATGAGAAAGGTTGAAGAAAGTTAAGGTAAGGAGTAGTGGGGATATGAAAAGTTAAAATGGAATTGAAAATTTAATAATAAATAAGAATAATTAAAAATAAGATAAATTAAATATGATATTTTGATTGTAATATAATAGAGTTTTTAATTCACTTTAAATGTTAAAAAATTGTATAAAAAATTAGAAAAAAATTGATAATGACATGGCTGCTGACGTAGCTCAATGAAAGCGTAGCAACATTAAATGCTACGCTTTAGCTTTTAGTAATATATTGATTGATAAGCACAGAGAAATAAAAACAAGATTTTTTTTTCCTTGAAACTTATCTCATAATCATTACTGCCATTCACAATAATTGAAATTCAATTTTCCAGTTCATTCAACATTTTATAAATTAAAGTCAAATTCATCTTTCTCATAGCATTACTTAAAATAATATTTATGTTTTGGAAAATGCTAAAGTTACAAACTTTTTTTTTTAAAGGGAAAACATGTCAATTATTAAAATAAACCCAAGAAGTCGGTTTGTAATACAAAAAGAAACTGTGATGGAACATCCTCCATCCAAACTTGGAAATCTGGAATGCTAATTGTATATCTAGCCAGACTATGCGCTAAACCATTGCCTTCCCTCTTTGTATTAGAGTAACGCATCTCATCAAATTGTCGAGACAAAATCTTTGCATCCTCCAACAATAGTCCGCATGGTACCAATAGACTTTCATCCTCCCCTAAACCTATGATCACTGCCATGGAATCACCTTCTAGCACAGCACGTTTCACCCCCACATCTGATGCGAAGGATAAAGCCCACACCGCAACCATGGCTTCGATGTCGAAACTGCCTAGTACTTGATGCATCGTGTAACACTCCATAATTTTGATATCAATTTAATTATTATGCGTAAATTATAAAGGAGGCCTACAATTAAATGGATTAAATTGATTTGGGCCTAAGATATTAAAAATAAGATAAATACTATGGGACATGAAACTCAAATGAGATGGCATAAGTAAATATATGGGCCTTGATAACCCTAGTCTTTTACCTTTTAAGTTACACGTGTATGTACATTAGAAGTTCCTTTTTGTTTTCAGCCGTAACATACGAGTGAGTTGTTTCTTTTCTTCTCTACGGCTGTGCACAAGTATTTCAGGTATGGTTTGTCTTACTGTAATTTTAGAAGTTGAAAGATTTAGAGAGTTAGAATTATTCTATGGCTAGAAAATCGTCCCACGTTTTCAGGAAGGAGTTGTTCTTGAAATCACTTTAGTGGCTAATAGGACAATAGGCATGACTTCATGAAATCTAACCTATCAATATATTAAAGGAAAAAGGAAATTCGAAGCATATGTTCTAATCTCAACAACCCCCCACTTATCCTTGTTTTGTGGGAAAGGATGTCCTATGGTTATTATTATATTAGACTAGGGTGATAGGTATAGCTACATGACAAGAAAGGATGTGAATTTTAGATTGATGAGATTTCCCTTATTCGGCCATTTTGAAGTTCTTGAATCTATTCCATACATGTGACCCTGCCATTAGATTCGGCCTATATTGAAATTTATTGAAATATATTAATTTCTTACTTATAAAATAAAAAAGAATGACCAGATGTGAATAATGGATTGATCAATCAAGATTATATTATGTGTATTCTAAGAATTGTAGTAGTCTATATGATGGCTAGACACGTAATAAAATCCTAGAGTTCCATAGAGTTGTAGTACAAACATGCCAATTAATAGATAATGAGAATATGTGAAATAGAACAAGCTGATCAAAGACTAAAAGTGAATTGGATAGTTAAGTGAATAAATGAAATTTTTTTGGATATATCAGTATTGTTTAGGATAAAATTGTTTAAGCATGAACACATATTTTTAAGTAGGAAATTGTGCATTGATGGACCTATCTTTGGTATTGCTAAGCTGTTATTCTACTGATTTGTTGTGATTCAAGGGAGGTTGATTTCTTTTATTTTTGCAACTAAGAGGTAAGTGGTGTTTACTAATTTTGGTGGTTTTCCCAAAACAGTGTTGATTATTAAACTATTTTATATCAAATAAATATGTTGATATTCTATATAGAAATTGATATTTTATAAATGCTTGATGTGCACATTGACTATTCATTTTATGGAAAACTTGTGGGACAACCTAAATTTATTTAAACTTGAATGTGTGAATATATCTTTATATTTTTGAGAATTATGAATGGATTGTTTTGTGAGCATATTGAATATGTTTTGAAAACCTATGGCAAGTCGTGATTAAAAGCTCAATATTGTATTTAGTTCTTAGCAAGGGACAATCATACTCAGCTAGTTCTTAGCAAGGGACGGTTCTAGAAAAGGGAACAGTGCACAATTGATAGCTCCTTAGCAAGGGAGTATACTATTGAGGATCCAAAAAGGACGCTCCTTAGCAAGGAAGTGCAATTTTAGGTTCCAAAGGAACAATCCTTAAGAAAGGGGATAAAAAGAAGGTTCCAGTTCTAAAAAGGAGA
This sequence comes from Quercus lobata, assembly GCF_001633185.2. Taxonomy (NCBI): domain Eukaryota; kingdom Viridiplantae; phylum Streptophyta; class Magnoliopsida; order Fagales; family Fagaceae; genus Quercus; species Quercus lobata. The sequence goes on along the minus strand of NC_044908.1, from coordinate 68,388,323 downwards.
TAGCATAACCCTGTCAACAGGGCGTAAACGTTAACCACGAAATTGGCCTAGGAAATTGTTTATATGATGGTATTGATATATATATTATGATGGCTCACAATATAAAGATATTTTCTTTTTATATATGAAATATTTGATAATAAAATATTGATGAGTTACAAATTATGAAATTGTTGTAAGAATTATTTATTTGAAAGGCTTGTTCCCACACCCCAATGTTAGTGCATTCCACTTATTGAGTTATCTCATCCCCCCCTCCCCCCCATTTTATTTCCCCTTATAGATACATTGAGGGATTATTGGAGTAGAGATTCCTGGAAGACAATAGTTACGAATTATTTTGTGGAACTGAGGATTTTATTATGAGTTTTATGGCATTAAACATTGTACTGGAGAATTATTTTGAGAATGTTTTGTTTTTGGTGGATTAGAGCTTTAACATTTGATTGATGAGATTTTAGGTTGCTAGTTTCTTTTATTTAATATTTTTATGGATTATTCAGATTAAATAGACTTTTATTGTTTATAATTTTGGGGCGTTACAATTGTGGTATCAGAGCTTAGAACATGATTCTATAGACACTTGAAAACTAGGTTATGATCTTGATTTTTTTTGTTAGAGCATTTGGTATCTAGGTTATGTTTGATGAGATATTTTAAACAATCTTGTCAATGTTACTTCTTATGTTTAGTAGTAATAATTGTTGCACCATCTATATTTCTTGATTTCCTTGTTAACTAGGTATCATGCCACCCAAAAAGAAAAGAGTAGCTAATTCCAATAGCGAGGAACCTATCGTTAATTTGCGAAGGTCAACCAAAGCAAGGGTTGATACTGAGGTTGAAGTCACTCAAAACGTGAGAGGTAATGAACGTCCTAGGGTGACACACATTGCTCCTTTGGATGAAGCTGCTGTCCGACTGTTGGACAGGTTAACCCTTGTTGCTAGTAGAGGTGTAGGTAGAGTAAAGGCAAGGGCTGGTTGCTCTTTTGAGACTTTTATGAAGCAAAATTCCCCTTCCTTTGATGGGAAGCCAAATCCTATAGAAGCTGAGAACTAGTTCTTGCAAATGGAGAAATTGTTAGAAGCTTTAGATTGCATTAACTCTTAAAAGGTGTGGTTTGCAACTTTCAAGTTGATTGGAGAAGCTGAGTGTTGGTGGAGATCCACTAAAGCCATTTTGGAGGAAATGGACACTGAGAGAAACCCCATCACTTGGGAGAAATTTAAAGGGGTTTTCTATGATAATTACTTCCTTGAGGTGGTTCAGGAATGAAAAGAGAGGGAATTTGCTAATTTGGTGCAAGGAAGTATGACTATTGAGCAATATGCAGTTAAATTCATCGAGTTATCTTACTTTGGACCCCACTTAATCCTTACTGAGGCAAAGAAAGCAAATAGATTTCAAAAGGGGTTGAATGAGAGACTTCGACACCATCTGATTGCATCAGGGGTTGACAATTATGCAGAGTAATATAAGAGAGCTATGAGACTGGAGGAAGATTTCAAGAACAATGTTAAGAATGAGAATCCACCTAGAAACACTGGACAGACAAGCTTTTAACAAGGCAATGCTCAAGGTTATTGGAACAAGAAATGATCTTTTGGGAGTTCTGGGAGTAATTCATCATCAAATAAGCCAGAAAATAAGAATCCACCCCAGAATGCTCAAGGTAGAAGTTCGAATGCTTGCCCTACATGTGGAAGGTTTCATGGAGATAAGCTGTATTTCTTTGAAGGAAAGGCTTGTTATAATTGTGGGAAGATAGAATACTTAGCTAGAAGCTGTACATCTCCTCAACAAAACTCAAAGGCACAACCCAGAAAGAATGATCAAGGAGGAAAGCACAAGGGAGAGTGTTTGCACTCACACCACAAGACGTTCAAGCTTCAGATACTGTGGTTACAGGTATCCTCCCATTATTCTCATACTTTGCTAAAACTCTATTTGATTTTGGATCTACACACTCTTTTATCTCCTCTTGATATGCTAAGTTATGTGATAAGAAACCTAGACTTATTGATTATGACTTGTCTGTGGCCACACCTATGGGTGATTCTTTGGTGTATAATTCTATGCTTAAGTCTCGTGTTATCCAAATTGAGGATAAGAAAATGTTAGCAGACTTGATTTTGATGGACACGTATGACTATGATGTAATTTTGGGAATGGACTGGTTGGCGGCTTATCATGCTAGTGTAGATTGTTTTAGAAAAGAAGTGGTGTTTTGGCCTCTAGGAGAACTTGAATTTCGGTTTAAGGGCTCTAGGATGTATGCTTTACCTAGGGTGATATCAGCCCTTCGAGCTAAGCATCTATTACGGAAAGGATGCCAAGGGTACCTAGCTTATGTGGTGGACACTAGGAAAGAGGTATTGAAGTTGGATGATATCCTTGTTGTGAGGGAGTTTCCTAATGTTTTCTTGAAGACCTATCAGGGATACCTATAGATAGGGAGATTGAATTCTCCATTGATTTGCTCCCTGGAACTTCTCCTATATTGAAAGCACCATATCAGATGGCACCAACTGAACTTAAGGAACTCAAGGAATAGTTACAAGAACTCCTTGACAAAGGGTTCATCAGACCAAGTGCATCTCCTTGGGGTGCACCAATTTTATTTGTGAAAAAGAAGGATGGAACTATGAGGTTGTGTATTGACTACCGTGAGTTAAACTAGGTTACTGTGAAAAACAAATACCCTCTCCTTCGTATTGATGACCTATTTGATCAATTGCAAGGGGCACAAATCTTCTCTAAGATTGACCTTCGTTCTAGGTATCATCAATTGAAAATCAAGGGTGAAGACATACCTAAGACAGCTTTCAAGACTAGGTATGGGCACTATGAATTCTTGGTAATGCCTTTTGGATTGACTAATGCTCCTGCTGCATTTATGGACCTAATGAATAGGGTGTTTCATGAGTACTTAGACCGCTTTGTTATTGTCTTTATTGATGACATTCTAATCTTCTCCAAAAGCATGGAAGAACATGAAGAGCACTTGAGAATTGTTTTTCAAATTTTGAGGGAGAAGAAGTTATATGCAAAGTTTAAGAAGTATGAATTTTAACTTGATCAAGTGGTGTTCCTAGGGCATGTGATATATGGGGCAGGGATTTCTATAGACCCTAATAAGGTTGAAGTTGTGGTTGATTGGGCAAGACCAATAAATGTGAGTGAGATTAGAAGCTTTTTGGGCCTTGTTAGCTATTATAGAAGGTTTGTGGAGGGATTTTCCCATATTGCAACCCCAATGACTCAACTAACTCGTAAGAATACCAAGTTTGTGTGAACAGAAGAATGTGTAAAGAGTTTTCAAGAACTTAAGTAAAAGTTGGTCACTACACCAGTACTAACCATCCCTAGCAACTTGGGAGGCTTTGTTATTTATAGTGATGCTTCAAGAAAAGGGCTTGGTTGTGTGTTGATGCAGCATGGTAAAGTTATAGCTTATGCTTCCTGCCAATTAAAGAGTTATGAAAAAAATTATCCCACTCATGATTTGGAGTTGGCTGCAGTGGTGTTTGCAGTGAAGATTTTGGAGACATTATTTGTATGGTGAAAGGTGTGAGATTTATATAGATCATAAGAGTTTGAAGTACTTCTTTACTCAGAAAGAATTAAATATGAGACAACGAAGGTGACTTGAGTTGATTAAAGATTATGATTGCTCAATCAATTACCATCTAGGCAAGACTAATGTAGTGGCTGATGCACTTAGTCTGAAGTCTTCTAGTTTCTCAGCTGCCTTGTTAACTACTCAAAAGGAGATTATTAATGACTTGGAAAGGATGGGAATTGAAATTGTCATGGGTGATTCCTAAGTCTTTATGGCCAATTTGACAATACAACCCACTTTGATTGAGAAGATTAAGAGTTCATAGGTTGATGATGCACAAATTGTAAAGATCATAGGAAAAGTACAATAAGGGAAGACACTAGAATTTAATGTGTCTAATGATGGTGTTTTGAGGTTTGTAAATAGACTTTGTATGCCAAATGATTTTGCATTAAAGAAAGAGATTATGGAAGAAGCCCATCGTACTCCATACTTAGTGCACCCTTGTAGCACTAAAATGTATCATGACATTTAAGAAACTTATTGGTGGAATAACATGAAGAAGCTCAATTTGTGGAGCAATGCTTGACTTGTCAACAAATTAAGGCAGTACACTAGAAACCTTCAGGATTACTGCAACCACTTCCCATTCTTGAGTGGAAATGGGAGCGTATATGTATGGATTTTGTGACTAGTTTGTCAAGATCTCCTAAGAGACATGAGGCCATTAAGATAATTGTGGATAGGATGATGAAAACAGCACATTTTATTCCGATTAAGATGAATTACTCACTTGATCAGCTAGCATAGATATATATTGATGCGATTGTAAGTCTTCATGGAGTTCCAACATCAATTATGTCTGATCGAGACCCAAGATTCACCTCAAAGTTTTGGGAAAGCTTACATAAAGCTTTGGGTACTAATCTTAGCTTTAGTACAACCTTCCACCCATAAACAGATGGACTATCAGAAAGGACTATTTGTACTTTGGAGAATATGTTAAGATCTTGTGTATTGGATTTCAAAAGAAGTTGGGAAAAATACTCGTCTTTAGTGGAATTTGCCTATAATAATAGCTACCACTCTAGTATTGAGATGGCTGCCTATGAGGCTTTATATGGAAGAAAATGCAGGTCCCCATTGTGTTGGGAAAGGTTGGTGAGAGAAAATTGTTAGGACCAGAAATCATTTAGATGACATCTAAGAAGATTAATCTAATTCGTAAGAGATTGCAAACAGCACAAAGTCGACAGAAGAGTTATTATGATAACTTGAGAAGGAAGGTTGAATTTGAAGTCGGAGATATGGTATTCTTGAAAGTCGTCCCAATGAAGGGTATGATGAGATTTGAGAAGAAGGGGAAGTTGAGTCCCAGATTTGTTAGTCCATTTGAGATTCTAAAATGCATTGGTAAAGTTGCCTACAAGTTGGTCTTACCGCCTACACTTACACTAGTGCATAATGTGTTTCATGCTTCCATGTTGAGGAAGTACATTCCGGATCCTTCACATGTTTTGAACTATGAGCCACTCAAGATTAAAGAAACTTGACTTATGAGGAAGTTCCAATCCAAATTCTTGACCGCAAGGATAAGTGCTACGCACCAAGACCATATCATTGGTTAAGGTCCTTTGGAAGAATCAAACAGTGGAGGAGGCATCTTGGGAGCAAGAAGATGAGATGAAATCAAAGAATACAAAGTTGTTCGTTAACAAAGGTATGTACAATTTCGAGGACGAAATTTTTTTTTTGAGGGGGGAAGAATGTAACACCCCATAATTTTGATACCAATTCAATTATTATGCTTAAATTATAAATGAGGCCTACAATTAAATGGATTAAATTGATTTGGGTCTAAGATATTAAAAATAAGATAAATACTATGGGATATGAAACCCAAGGGAGGTGGCATAAGTAAATATATGGGCCTTGATAACCCTAGTCTTTTACATTTTAAGTTACACGTGTATGTACATTAGAAGTTCCTTTTTGTTTTCAGCCGCAACATACGAGCGAGTTGTTTCTTTTCTTCTCTATAGTTGTGCACAAGTATTTCAAGTATGGACTGTCTTGTTGTAATTTTAGAAGTTGAAAGATTTAGAGAGTTAGAATTATTCTAGGGCTAGAAAATCATCCCACGTTTTCAGGAAAGAGTTGTTCTTGAAATCACTTTAGTGGCTAATAGAACGATAGGCATCACTTCATAAATTCTAACCTATCAATATATTAAAGAAAAAAGGAAATTCTAAGCATATGTTCTAATCTCAACAATCCCCCACTGATCAGATGTGAATAATGGATTGATCAATCAAGATTATATTATGTGTATTCTAAGAATTGTAGTAATCTATATGATGGCTAGACACGTAATAAAATCCTAGAGTTCCATAGAGTTGTACTACAAACATGCCAATTAATAGATAATTAGAATATGTGAAATAGAACAAGCTGATCAAAGACTAAAAATGAATTGGATAGTTAAGTGAATAAATGAAAATTTTTGGATATATCAGTATTGTCTAGGATAAAATTGTTTAAGTGTAAAAACAGGTTTTTAAGTAGGAAATTGTGTATTGATGGACCTATCTTTAGTGTTGCTAGTTTGTAATTCTACTGATTTGTTGTGATTCAAGGGAGGTTGATTTTTTTTATTTTTGCAACTAAGAGGTAAGTGGTGTTTACTAATTTTGGTGGTTTTCTCAAAACAGTGTTGATTATTAAACTATTTTATATCAAAAAAAATATGTTGATATTCTATATATAAATTGATATTTTATAAATGTTTGATGTACACATTGACTATTCATTTTATGAAAAACTTGTGGGACAACCTAAATTTATTTAAACTTATATGTGTGAATATATCTTTATATTTTTGAGAATTATGAATGGATTATTTTGTGAGCATATTGAATATGTTTTGAAAATCTATGGCAAGTCGTGATTAAAAGCTCAATATTATATTTAGTCCTTAGTAAGGGACAATCATACTGCAACTAATCCTTAGCAAGGGACAATCCTAAAAAAGGGGACAGTGCACAATTGATAGCTCCTTAGCAAGGGAGTATACTATTGAGGATCCAAAAAGGAAGCTCCTTAAAAAGAGAGTGCACTTTTAGGTTTCAAATGAGTCATCCTTAAAAAAGGGGATGAAAAAGAGGTTCCAGTCCCAAAAAGGGGACAGCATAACCCTATCAACAGGGCGTAAACGTTGGCCACGAGAAAGGCCTAGGAAATTATTTATATGATGGTATTGATATATGTATTATGATGGCTCACAATATAAAAATATTTTCTTTTTATATATGAAATATTTGATGATAAAATATTGATGAGTTACAAGTTATGAAATTGTTGTAAGAATTATTTATTTGAAAGGTTTGTTCCCACACTCCAATGTTAGTGAATTCCACTTATTGAGTTATCTCACCCCCCTTTATTTCCCCTTACAGATACATTAGAGGGATTATTGGAGTAAAGATTTTTGGAAGACAATAGTTACGAATTATTTTGTGGAACTGAGGATTTTATTATGATTTTATGGCATTAAACATTGTACTGGAGAATTATTTTGGGGATGTTTTGTCTTTGGTAAATTAGAGCTCTGACATTTGATTGATGAGATTTTAGGTTGCTGGTTTCTTTTATTTAATATTTCTATTGATTATTCAAATTAAATAGACTTTTATTGTTTATGATTTTGGGGCATTACACACCGCCTTCAAACACAATGCAATTACTAGACCCTTGCTATCTCTGATGACCACACCTATGCCTGACTTTTTGTTCCTTTGGCAAACCACACCATCAAAGTTAATTTTAAAGAGACCTGATGGTGGTGGCTTCCATCGATGACTAGTAGGCTAAGTATGGTTCACTTGCGCACTGTGACTAACCTGTCTTGCTTGGAATTCCGCTAACCAAGTTTTGGATAGGTGAGCGATCTGATGGATGGCATCTGCTTGTTGGTTTAGACGAACTCAGTTTCACTAATTCCATATGGACCAAATCGTGACTGCGAATAACTCCAGCTGTTGGTTGTTCTTGATCAGCCATGATAGGAGTTCTTTGAAGTTGAAGAACTGAACTCCACTTCAGAAACTCCACAGCTGTGGTTCTACCCACACCAAATCAAGCTCAGGACATGTCCAGAACGCATGGAGAGAATTTTCTGAAGCAGCTCAGCATCTCACACATAATGCGCCCTTCACAATTTTGTGACGAAACAGTGACTGTTTTGTTGGCATGGCTTCATGACAAGCCCTCCACAACATTGTCTTCACCTTTTGTGGTACCCACATAGCCCAAATTTTCTTCCAAACCTATGTGTCTCCATTCGTGGTTACTAATGCAGTTTCATTTATTTCTTCCTCCATTTTTAAAAACTTATAACCCGACTTGCAACTGTATAGTCCGTTGTTTGAATAGGGCCAATACAAGATGTCATCTGATGCATTTCGACTTAGTGAGATTTTCTTTATCAACTCTGCTTCTTCCTCATTGAATAACCCGTCCACCAACTCTTTGTTCCACTATCTACTGTGTGGATCAATTAGAATATCCACGGTAGAGTCTTCATAATCAACTATTGGGCATTCAGATAGAAGGAAAGGGTGCTTTCTAGGCAACCAGTGATCCTGCCAAATTCTGATATATATTTTTCCCCCATTGCCAACCCTCCATCTAGCACCTCTTTGGATAACATCCCTCCCTATAAATATACTCCTCCATGCATAAGAGCCTAATCTTGAATCCTTGGCCTCCATGATCATTGTGTTTGGAAAAAGCCGTGCCTTGAAAACCTTTTAGAAGAGAGTATTGTGGTTATGCAAAAGGCGCCAAGCTTGCTTTGCTAATAGTGAGTCATTGAACATGGCAAGATCTCTAAAACCCATACCACCCACTACTTTTGATTTAGTCAAATCTTTCCACTTTATCCAATGGATTTTTCTTTGGTCACCTCTTTGTCCCTACCAAGACTTCTTTATCATAGCTTCAATCTCATTGCATAGACCCAAGAGAATTTTGAAACATTCCATTGTGTATGTTGGAATGGCTTGGATGACTGATTTAATTAACACTTCCCTACCTGCTTATGAGAGTAACTTCCCTTCCCATCCTTGTAATTTTCGCCACACCCTCTCCTTAATGTAATTGAAGCTTGCTTTTTTTCCTTTCCCAGCAAAGGAAGGTAGACCCAAGTATTTCTCATATTGCATAATTTCCGGAACTCCCCAAGCTTCTTTGATATTTTTCTTTATTTCGGCATCAGTGGCTTTGCTAAAGAAGAGTGCAGTTTTATTTTATTTTATTTTTTTTCCTGAGGCCTCCTTATAACCATTCAAGATATCCAACTCCTTCCCACACTCATCCATAGTTGCACTGCAAAAAAGAAGACAGTCATTTACAAAAAGCAAATGTGTTATTTTTGGGCCTCTCCTACAAAGGGAAAACCCTTGGATATCCCCATCCCTTTCCACCTTTTTTATCATCCCATTCAGCCCCTCCATGCAAAGTAAAAATAGGAATGGAGATAATGGGTCTCCTTGCCTTATACCCCTTGTTGGGTGGATTAAGCCACTGGGCTCTCCATTCACCAATACTGAATATGTAACTATTTTAACACACACCATAATAAGCTTAATCCACCCTTTATTAAAACCCATCTTCCTCATAATTCCTTCAAGGAAAAGTCATTCCACCCGATCATAAGCCTTACTCATATCAAGTTGTAAGGCCATATAGCCATGGGTACCAAACCTATATCTTTACAAGCAATGTAATGTTTCAAATGCCACCATAATGTTATTAGAAATTAGCCTATCTTTTGTAAATGCGGATTGGTGTTCTGTAATGATGGAGGGTAATATTTTCTTCAAACGGTTGGCTAAAACTTTAGAAAAAATTTTATACAACACATTGCATAGGCTTATAAGGCAGTATTAATGAACACGCTTGGGGGAATTAATCTTTGGGATAAGTGTGATAAAAGTATGGTTGAGGGAAGTAGGTAGAGTACCTAAGTTTAGCCACTTCAAAATGGAGGAAGTGACATCTTGCTTCATCGTGCCCCAAAAGTGTTAGTAAAAAAGGGGGGGCATTCCATCAGGTCCAAGAGCTTTTAAAGGAGCCATTTGTTGCAAAGCCACATTAACTTCACTCACTTCAAAGGCACGGCATAAAAAGGAATTCATCTCATCCATAACCATCGTTGGCACACACTCCAATACCCTTGAAACCCCAATATGTCCCGATGAAGAAAAGAGTGTTTTGTAGTATTCTACAAAAATTGGTGCTATCTATGGACTCTCCATATCCCCTCACCATCTCTAACTCCCACAATCAGATTTTTCCTATACCTCTCCGTGGCACAATTATGGAAATATTTTGTATTTCTGTCCCCTCAATACTTCAATATCCTTCTTTAGTTGTCTAACCCAAGCATTATCACCACTTAGGACAGCTTCACTTTCGGCCTTAAGGAGTAAATTCCTCAATTTCTCTAGCTACCTTCTTACATTCCCAAAGATATTTCTATTCCACCAACTCAAATCCCTACCACACTTCTCGACTCTATGTAAAATTCCTTCATCTGATTCAGTAACACCAAAGCTATGCCACACGGCTTCAACTATCTCACTACAACCAGGATTGGACAACCACATTTCCTCAAACCAAAACACCTTCTTTCTTTTGGAAGGATCCAAACCCGAAAAAATAATGCTGAGAGGGATGTGATCAGAAGAGTTACAATGTAAATGGTAAACCCTCATACCAGGAAATTTTAAAAACCAACTATTTGTGGCTAGGCCTCTATCTAATCTCTCCCAAATTGAGTTGCCATTTTCAAAATGCCTAGCCCAAGTGAATTTAGGACCTACATACCCCAAATCCATAAATCCACATTCATCAATTAATTCCCTGAAAAGTTGCATTTGATTATGAGGCCTCAATCCACCACCTACCTTCTCATCTTGTCTAGTGATCTCATTAAAGTCCCCACCGCACAACTACGGAGTATTAGTTTGAGAATTGAGGTACCTGAGTTGTTCCCATGATTCACATTTTCTTGCTATCTCTGGTTCACCATAAAAACTTGTAAATCGCCATTCATTGTCTGAATTCTTATCAATAATTGCATCAATATAATACTTTGAAGACTCTATTACTATCAGATTTGTCGAAGACTTCCAAAATAAAACCAATCCACCACCTCAACCTTCCCTTGGGACCACCCATTAATGATCATGCTCAATACTTCTTTGTACAATTTCTAGCCTCACATCATCTGCAAGTGTCTCGACAAAAACACCACAAAGGGATCTTTTGCCTGTGTGATTTCCACAAGCTCTCTACCTGTACGCAGGTTCCCAAGCCCACAACAATTTCATACTAAGCAACTCATTGCTTCTAGCAGGTCTGATGATCAACCTCTGCCAATATAAAAGAAACTCCATTATCTTTCTGAGAAGCTTGAACCCACTTGGAAGGCAATTCTGAAAAATCATCTGAAGCCAAAGGTTATCTTTTTCTTCCTATGGTGAATTGAGTGGGTAGGATTTTACTAAGTGTTGTTGGTTTATTTTTGCTAGTCCAAGATGGGAGAACACGCCCCTGCCTGATGTTTTATGAAACCTTATCAGTCACGTGAGATGTTGTTAAATCATTTAGCTGACCTAGACTTGAATCACTAGGATTGTCACGTGGCTTAGAAACCCCTAATGTATCTGGACCCTTTCTTGACCCTTCTGACTTGTGTGGCTCTTCATTCACCGCTTTTAATACCGAATCAATGTCCTTAGGATAGCTTGACATCCCATTAATCGTGGGAGTTAATGGCAGTGAAAAATCCAGACTTGCATGATTAATGGAATTCATTCCATTCTAACCGTTACTCAATGACTACGTGTCCCCTCCCTGCCTGTAACATTCAGCTTTGATTGGCTCGTGCTCCAATTCGGAAAGATTCTTAGTTTGGTTCTATTGTGTCGGTGGCTCCTCTTCCATTGGCTGAGAAGCATGTCTAGCCTTATTGTTCATCTTCCTCGTAGAAAAGTATCCCGACACCATAATTGTTTTCTTTTTTGAAACCACAAATGGAGGTGCACGTAGGCTGGATCCGAATTCCTTCTGATCATTCCTTAGAGTTCCTTCGCTTTCAATCCAAATGTCGCAGCCCCTATCGTCATGAGTAAGATGACCACACCAATAGCAAATGTTTGGCAGTCTTTCGTATTTGAACATGACCCACAATTGCTTATCATTGTTGAGGGAGAGAAGGCGACCTTGGCATAAAGGTAATGTAATGTCTATTGAGACCTTTACACGAATAAAGTTGCCCCCATCGTAAACCTGTGAATCAGATTGTTTAATAACTTTTCCCACTGCATTGCAAATTTTTTCCTCCGCCTCGATGGGCATATACCTCATTGGGAGACTACGAACTTGTACCCAAAATGTAGTCCTATCATACTTGATATCCTGGAGAGGTCTGTCATTATCATAGTGCTTGTCAAAACTCCACAGTTCGCTACCTAGGATTCTGTCTACGTCCTCCTTGTCATCAAAAGAAAAAAGAATCTTATGATCTCCAATATTTTGAATTTTGAAACCTGTCCTTGCCCGCCACAGAGGTGTAAAAGTTCTAACAATCGCTTCAATGTTGAGAGCTCTTTTAGTGAGGAAGTTTGCTGCAATGGAGAAAGATTTGACACTCTCCTCTGTCGTGAGGCAGCAACCTAGCCCTTCTCTTTCAGATAGGGAAAGACGTGTCCAAGATTGTGCAAGGTCCTCCATAGAGATTGTCTGAGAGTCCAATTCACTACCTTGAATTTTGTTTCCCAAACCCTTGAAAAAAAACCCCACAAGCCTAGAAATACACATGGTATTCCAAGGAACCTAACAGCACCTTCAGATGAAGGAAACAATCAATTCTACAGTGCAAGAGAGGTCAGAAGTACACACTAACTCTCGGGCAGTAGAGAAACTTGAAAACTCTTTGGACGATTTAACCATTATGGAGTAGTAGTCTATAATTTTACACATCCAAAAATGTGGAATATATAAAGTTTTCTTCGCTAAAGTTACAAACTTTGTTTCAAATATATTTTACAAACTACTGATATAGTGAGTAATTATTGATAAATAAAAAAGTTATATAAGTAGTAGGCCCAAATGAGAACTAGTAAGAATTTGCTACCTCACTAGTTGGTAAAAGTATTATAAAAAAAGTTTGTTATTGTAGCATTATTCTTATGTTTTATTTTCTCATGACACTAAATCCCTAAGAACATTAGTATCGACTAGTGTAAAAATTCTTGTCTATTTTAGCATAAGAGCCTTTCTTTTTTTCTTTTTTTTTTACATCTTCACTTTTCAAAACACTTCACATCATATTATCTATTTTATATTATATTTTATTAAAATATCAAAAAAATTTAATTTTTTTAACTGTTTTTCTTTCTTCACACACAACAACCACCATCTACTCTCTTCCTTCAGGGATACATAAAAATAAATAAATAAATACAAAATGAATAGAATCAATGTAAATTTACATGATTATTGTAGCAAACATGTAAATTTATTCAATTATACACTCACTAATATTTGTTTTTTTTAAGGCAAAACTTTGTAAATTTTAAATTTTTTTTTTTTTTAAATACACCCATTGATGTGAATACTTTAATACCTATCCCCTACACTAATATTTTTCACTTCAATATCTTCAGCTAGTTTTAAACTTGTATCTTTGCAATTATTAGAGATATATTAGACATATTATCCCATAGTATAGGCCCAAGCTCATCCTACTTACAACCTACTACAAACTGACTAAGAGGCAAATCAACTATATCCTAGGTGTGGTTTTTGTGAAGGGTATCTAGTTCATCAAACATAGAGGGGGTTTGGATACAGCGTTTACTGCGTTGCATTTTCAATGTTACGTTTTCCTTTTTTTTTCTTTTTTCTTTTTTTTGGCACGCGTTTAAGGAGATAGTGCGGCTACTGTTCATACACTGTTCATGAATAGTAGCCGCACTATTTGACTTTTCAACTCTTTTCAGCACATCAATGGGTCCCATGAACAATATACGGGACCCACAAATCTCACTTTTCAGCAACTTTTTCGTTAAAAATGGGTCTCACGGTACTATTCACACATTTAAAAATTATTTTGCTATAGTGTTTTCAGTTTTCAGTTTTCAGTTTCAGCAAAATAAGTTCTATCCAAACAGACCCATAGTTTTCTGCCAAAGGGGATTAGTATGGACCTCATGATAGGTGTGAGTCTCATAGAGAGTGGTAAGAGCAAAAGAGCAGAGATAATCAATGAGATAAGGAGGAGGAACGTTGAACTGAGTAGAGCGAAAAAGGTCAGGACTAATAGAAGGCTTAGGAGATGGTGGTGCCATAGGATCCAAAACAGGCAAGTCATGTGTCAGGGACAAAACTGGAGATGAGTCATCTGGAGAGGTAGCCAATGTTGAAAAATCTTCCACAAGTTCAAAATTTTAAATAATTAGAAAAATAAGGGAATAAAATTGAATTATACATAAAAACAATTAAGGCAATTAATATAAAACTTTTTAGATATATTGCTAATTTGCTATACTTTAAAAGCTTTATATTTATTTAAATGATTACTTTTTTTTAGTAATCAAATTATATGTTTATAATTTATGTACTCAAAATTAATCTATTGAATAATTTTACAATTAATTTTGCTTTCAATCTTGTCTCCTTAAATTGAATTCCTAACTTCGTCATTGTACCCACCATAAATATATTCTTTGATGTGCTAAAAATTTATTGTCATATAATACCTTGTTATTGTTTGTCCAAAATGTCATAAAATTAAGTGTCGTGAAATGGTGAAATCCTACTGCTCATCCAGCTTGGTCTGACTTGACTTTGATAGCTTGTCAAAAGCTATCCGATTTAATGTAAAAATTATTTGGGTTTAATTCCTAGAGATCATCTTTGAAAAATATTCAAAGTGAACACACCTTCACCTAATGCAAGTTTGGATAAAATCTTATAATCAAAGCATTTCTAGCTTTGTGTTAAAATGGACAAAATTGGCTTCTGCCCTTTTCGGGCAAAATAAATAGCATTCTATCCCCTTTCCCAAACTAATTAGGGAAATGCCCCTCTTTTGAAAATTGACTTTCTCAAAATCGAGTTAAGTCCTATAGTGACGTTTTTAAGGACCTATAGTAACGTTTTTAAAGACCTATAGTGGCGTTTTTTAACTCCATGAAATCAAGCTATAGGTAAAAAAATTGCATGTAACTCGACTTCATGGAAATCGAGTTACAAAACACCACTATAGGTCATTAAAACGTCACTATAGGCTCCTTAAAATGCCACTATAGGGCTCCAGAATTTTTTCTTTTTAACTTGATTTTGAAAAAATCGATTTTCAAAAAAATGGCATTTTCCTAATTAGTTTGGAAAAATGGACTAGAATGCTATTTATTTTGCCCAAAAATGGCAGAGGCCAATTTTATCCGTGTTAAAACTGCTTTCCCTCTTCCTTAAGTGTGTGTTTGTTTCTAAAAATTTAAATTAAAAAAAAGCACTTATAACTTTCTAGAACATCCACTTATGTACTTGACTGAATACTCTTTGTGGATTATCCATGTCTCTATGGAAAAATATTTTTTATTTTTCAATTTCAAATAAATTCATTTTATGATTCGAATTAGATATTACAAAACCTTAAGGTTTACGATGTGCGTGGTGTATTGCTGTTACCTTATGTTAAAGATTTACTTATAAACAAAATAAAATATCAATCTTGAAAATGGATTCTCTCCATTCATGGAATAAATAGGATCATGTTCCTAACTCCACACTTTCACATATGTCCATAAGAGAACTCCAAGCTTAATATCTATCTCGATTCTCAACCATATGCACTCAAGAACCATCTTGCCAATGGCCACGGCACCCATATACATATATACACACGCAGACAAGGCTCGCTAGCTAGTCGGCATCACCACTTATCAGTTATCACATGGGCAATTGCATCTCATCAAAGAACTGTCCAACCCTTATTTACTTTGTTGCCTTCTAGAATAGGCTGCAATTAATATTGAACTATACTTAGCAAGTACCACATGTTATACTTAAGTCATTGCTTATAACCGTATGAGTTTACCACAAAGTTTAGAGCAAACTTGGTTATACGGATTGCATTACTCTTTCTTTTATGGGTTGTAAACATTTTGACCCCATTCCGGGATAAAGCACACCAGACAAAACAGTACTAGCATAAATCATGATGGTTATTACTATTTGCCAAGTGGTTCTAAGATTACAAATTATATATTTCACAATTTTTTTTGTCCCACTCTAACATGACAGATTATGAATAATTGTTTATCACTTACATATGAGTCATGACTTTTTTTTTTCTACCACTCACACCTTGCAACATTAAAGTAGTAGTAAAGAAATTGTAAAACATTTGTGGTCCTAGATTTATTTATTTTTTTCCTGCCTAAAAGGTGAGAGCAAGAATCTAAGAAAACTTGTGGCAGTTATGGGCTCCGTGATATCTTCCTTCTATTTTTTTTTTTTTTTTTTTTGGAAGTGATGCATGCATATCCTTTAGTTTCCAATTCTTTATTTATTTATTTTTATGGGATCTTACTTTTAAATAGTTGTCTTTCATCCTACCGCCCCTTCTTCATTATAAGATCATAGGATGTCATACATTGAACATGCTTGTGCTAATGTTATGGTTGTAACACATAAATAAAATTGACTTCCCCGTTAAGAGGGGAAAAAAAATCCTTCTTATGGTTACATGATGGGCTAAGGATCCTCTCCATTTAAAATTAATCAATTTCATGACTTGGATAAATATTACTATAAACTAATGTGCACTGTTAGATTCATGAAATAAAATCTTAATTGTGAAATGAACTCTTATTATTTCCAATAAAATAGAGAGAGTCATGTTCCCTAAGTAATAATACCTAAATAGTAACACATGCATCTATATAAGTATAAGAATTCTCTCAATTTTGATCCTGTTTTGATCGAATGGACCGACCACACCGCTCCGTAAAGTATATATACGCCCAATGCAAATGGATATAAGGGAGATTTTTAACTACATGCCTGTCCATTGAGGACACAATATATGTCTTCTCAAACCGTCTTTCAAACTTTGAAGTTCCAAAGAAATTAAATGAGAGAGAGAGAGAGAGAGAGAGAGAGAGAAGAATTGGGGGGGGGGGGGGGGGGGGGGGGGGGGGGGTGGGCGGCTTGTGTTTCATAAAGAAGCATCTAATTTAGCAACAGTAGTATCTGCAGCTTTCATTTATGCATGCCATTATCAGCCAAAAACTCCAAGACAAAACCTATATTGTGTGAGAGAGAGAATGTTGGTATGTTTGTCTTTGTCATAACATTAATATTCAATCCAAGCATGATGACCTCCAAAGAAAATTCTCTCTTCTAACCCTTGTCTTTTTCCTCTTAGGCCACCCCCACCTATTCTGCTTCAACAAAGAGTAAATTTCAGAAGAGGGAGAATTTGAAAAGGAAACAATAAGTTAGAAAATTTTACATCCCAACAAAAGGCCACAAAAAAAGCCTCCATCACCTCCAAAGCAAATTAAGAGGGCTTTTTGGGACAAACTGACAGAGCATCCTCCAACCTATAATTCCTCCAAATACACCCTTCCATTTGCTATTTTCAACATTCTCTTGGATTTTTCTCCAAACCCTTTTCCTTTCTGCTTTAGCAATGTTGCTTTTGCCTCTCTCCTCACGTACTCTAAACAAACAAACCCCTTAGATTTGGCCACACAACCTCTTCCTTTTGGACTTTGCAGCTTTGTAGCCGATTCTCATTCCCTTTCCAAATCATTTAGAATTTCATCGAACAACTAAATTTGCTTAATTTTAAGAAAAATATAAACAATACCCAATATCCTATATATACTCCTAAAGCTATTTAAGGCTCCCTCAGAGGTAACTCCACCAGCGTAGTTGAGAAGCTAAAGACCAAAAAGAGTAGTGCTTTCTCAAATGAGCAGGGAAGACCAGCATGAATCCACTAGTACTACTGTCGTTCATTCCTCCATTGCCCTATTGCAAGAGAGGTTTAGACAGCTCCAAAGAGTGAAGGAAATGAGGGAGGAGAGAGCACTCAAGAAAATGCTCACCGAACCTAAACATAAACAGCTCGATTCCAATCCCACCATGCATTATGTTCAGCCTTCAAGCAGGTTGTTTTTCGACTCTGAGTTGAGCATTCCACCAAGATCACCACCCCATGTTGCACTCTCTATTTGGCCACAATCCCAAACCAATCATGCAGATTACACTAGCAGCTACAGCGAGACCCAACCCTTCGAGAACTCTTGCCCCACAGATCATAGACCCTCTGCTCTCACTTCTTTCAATAAATCCAATGACTCTGATTCTCACCCTGATGTTGATACTTCTCTCCATCTGTAAACGACCATATATATAGAGAGAGAGAGTGAGCGCTATTTCCGGTAATGTAATATTGGATGAGTCATCGCCATAATATTAGTGCTAGCTATGAGATTTGTGCTTTTCATGTTTATTCATGAAGCTATGTATCCAAGAGTTTCAGTCTATTACTGTTTGTATCATTATAAAGGCCAAAAGACCAAACCTGATCAAATGGCTTAAATATTGGTAGCTCTGTTGAAAAATCATGGTGATTATTATAAAATTTTAGCTTGTTACAATTTTTCACTACTTTTGCAGTATGATTTTTGTTTGCTGTGAACAGCCCAGATCAAAACGAAGAGAGGCACGTTTTTTAACGTGTCTCTGAGACTTGTGACCCTGCAGTTTATACGTAGTTCATAATAGATACTCTCTGTCACTGTCAACGACAAGAGGAAGAGGTCGTTCAACTTTTCCCGCGGGAGGGGTGGTGGGCTGGGCCACGGTCCAATCACTTTACCAGTGTCTAATGCCATAGGCTCACATTACTGAGCTGGCCAACAAACTTTCAAACTGGGTCTGAAAATCAAATCGTACATCTTTTTCATTTCAAACATTCTAAGTGTGCGGTTGGATAGCAAACGTGTTTAGCATTTGTGTCCAAATTTGGGTCCCGTGTATTATTTATGGGACTCATAAAATCTCTTTTTTCAATAAAATTTTCATTAAAAATTGATCTCACGACACTATTTACATATTTAAAAATTATTTTGCTACAGTATTTTCAGTTTTTAGCAATAAATGACATCTAAATAGACCCAAGACAACTTTTTCACGTGATAGACAGCAAAATTTGTTGAATAATACCATTTTTAAAAAAAAATTTAGTGAATAGTATGCGACTGAAGTTAATTAGTTAAATAGATTATTTTTAAAACTTGAGTTCCAAACAGTATGCACCAATATTGATTGGAACTCAAGTTCCAGCCCAAACTCGAGTTTAACAAACTCAAGTTCCAAAAACAATCTACTTAACTAATTAACTTCGTCCATACGTATGCTACTTTCCTAATTTTTTTCTAAAAACATGCTATTTGACAAATTTTGCCCCATGATAGACTGGTGAAGAAAAAAGTAACAAGTTCATATAAAAATAACAATCAGCTAATTAAAGTTTTTCATGTAAATAGTAAAGTAGCTGTGGTGTTTTATGTAATCCTAGAACTAGTCTTTTTCATTTTTCTAAAATCAAAATGTACATCCTTAATGAATAAACCTTGTGTCCTTGCTATATATGTATGAAATCGTAGATTTAGTTACTAGATTGTCAATCCAATATGATACATTGGATGTTTTAATAATTTAAAAAATAAAAAGTCAGCCGGAAAAAAAAAATTATCTTAATAATTAATTATTATACTTTGGGAAAAAAATCGTGTGAGTATAATGTACCATGTGATTAATTCTGATTCTCAAAAAAAAAAAAAAGTGATTAATTCTTTTTTATTTTTTTGAGGGAGTGACTAAATTTTATTGAAAGGAAAATGTTAAATGGCAAACCAAAAACGAAGCAAAATGTCACACACAGACCAACCACTCATGTCGAAGAAGAAGAACCTGAATGTCCCTTCGGAACTGTTCTTTGACATCATGTCCCGAATACCTGCAAAGAGTGTGGTACGTTTCAAAAGCTTATCAAAACAATGGTGTTCAACAATATTGGACGATCCATATATTCTTCATCAACCTCCACTGCAAACGGTCCGAACACAGACCAATCTCGGCATCATCCTTGGAAACCACATAGGAGAGAGCTCCATTGAGTGGACATGGATTCAGTGAATCAGTTTCCTTCCACAAATCTGTCAAACTAAGGAACCAAAAACTTCTGGGGAAGTATTACTCAAGCACAAGACCTTGCCGTTCTCTTCCATTGAATTTCCGTGGCTATGATTATGGGAAATGCGAGGGCCCTCACATTTGGGCATGACTTGGATAGTGATAATTACAAGGTTGCACGTGATTGATGATGAACTGAGGATTGTGCTGTGCAAGTATAGAGGCAATGAAGGTTTTTCTTTTTTTTTTGGATAATCAAAAGGGGGGAGAGGCGGCCATGTGTGACTCACCCTCTTGGGTGTGACCATAGGGACACCCACACTAAGAAATGTTGAATTGAGTCATAACTACTATGACTGGGGTGTCACAGACCTCATCCTAGCACCCAAGAGAGCTAACAGTAAGGCGCAACATATGAGTGCTCTCACCTCCCACCCCCAGTACTCGCTAGATTTCGAACGAGGGATCATTGCGCATGTGCACGGGATCCTTACTGTTAGGCCACCCCTCCTAGGGCAATGAAGGTTTGGTTTTGTTTCTAAGTGAGGCAATAGTTTATACTTAATAGTATGAGAAGCAATAAGTGGAGAAGGTTAAATGGTTCACATTATTTCATTCAAGGTTTCTCAAAGATGGGAGTTCAAGCATGGGAAACTTATTCAATACTCCCAAAGCAATGCTCTCCCCTTTCACTTGAGGGGTGGGCCTCATGTGTGGAACCCACTCCTCATGTGAGAGGAGGGAGCATTGCTCTGGAAATACTCAATAACTAGTATGAAGGGCTTTTCATTGGATGGCATTTGAGTATGACTAGGACCAGCTCTAGTCTAAAATCAACAAAAGCAATTGCCTAAAGCCCCAAATTTGAATCAATAAGAATATTTTCTTCTCTATAAGAGTATTAATTAAGGCCAAAAAAAATAAATCAATGCATCAAAAATATTTTTCTATCAAAGAAAAAACATAAATAAAAACTTTTCGTGAGCACGTAGAATCGATTATCTCTCTTATTTTGTTAGGTTCTAAATATCGTGGGCACGTAGAATTGATTATCTCTCATACTACACAAACAGAAAAATCTCTCTCTCTCTCTCTCTCTCTCTCTCTCTCTCTCTCTCTCTCTCTCTCTCTCTCTCTCTCTCTCTCTCTCTCTCTCTCTCTCTCTCTCTCTCTCTCAAAAACTCAACAAAGCAAAACTAAAGACTAAAATCAAAAGGCCCAAACAAATCAAACTCAAACCTTAGATTTTTATACTCATTGCTAGAAACTTTGTCATTCTCTCCATTTAAACTCTTTGTAGCAGCTTGAGATTTGTTGGGCTTCAAATCTTTCTCCCTTCTAGTTTGGCTTTAAGCTCTCACTCTATTTCTTTTTTCTCTTTAAGCTATTAGTTTTTTTTTTTTTTTTAATATATATCATGGTAGTGGAAAGAGACATAGAAGTGACAGAACTTAACATTGTTACCCACTCACCCTTTATTATTATTATTATTATTATTATTATTATTATTATTATTATCTTTCTAAACATATCACATAGCTACTGAGAGAGTGAACCACGTGACGTGCAAATCTTTTGCTTTATAACTTATCAACCATAACACAAATTGATAATTTGATATATATCATATCAACCAATTTATATTGGTGATATTAATTTCCTAAATCACGTAATAAATTAATTTTTATTCATGGAGGTTTAGATTATAAAGTGGTCACAACATTAGTTAAGTTGTAACATTGGTATCGGGGCGGAGGGAGGGGGGTTCCAAATATTTCTCTAATAATAGTATAATATTACTATATTATACAAAAATGCCTTATTTGCCCCCCTACACCACAAAAGGACAAATAAATTTTATTTTTTTCAATTCTCACGGCAACTTCTCTTAGAGCATCATTGGTGATGTCAAAAATTTCACAATTTAGCACCACAGAAAAATGTTTTATCTATTTTACCGCCTCATTTTACAAAACACTCAACAGCAGTGATTTTATTTTAACATTCAACACAATAAAATAATATATCTACTACAATAAATGACAACTACCACCACCAACACAATAAAATAATATAACTTCTAATAATTTTTTTTTTTTTTTACCATCTTTGCTATGGTGCACAGACATCTTTGGTTATGCACTGTAGCTCAACAGCCAAATTTTTTGGCTTTTCCTCCACCACTGCAGCAGGCTTTTTAGAATTGATGGCGCTAAAAATAGCAAAATGGCTTTTTAGCACCACCAATGCTAATTCTCTCACATAAATAGACCTACACTCCAACAACTTTTATATTAAAATAAGAGTAGAAATAAAAAAGGATGTTTTATATCCATTGTTTTACATGTTAGTGACCTCAGCATTGATCTTACAAGTTGCAGCAGCTACTGTTGAAAGAATGTTTTCAGCAATGAACATAATTAAAAATTGATTACACAATCGAATGGGAAATCAATGGATAAATAATTGCTTAGTCACATATATTGATAAAGATATATATTTAAGATTATTGAGTGCGAAGAAATCATGCAGCGGTTTTAAAATATGAAAAATCGTCGAGAGCAATTGAATAAATTAAAATAGGTGTGAAAAAATAAATTAAAGTTTACATTTTATGTTAGATTGTGTATGAGAATTTCATTAGCATATAGTTGGTTATTTACTTTGTTATTAATATTGATTAATATTTTTCAGATAAATTTTTTACTTTCAATACTGTCTTTTATCTTGCCCCCTCCCCCCCCCCCCTCCCCTCAACCTAAATTTCTGGCTTTGCCATTGATCGGTATTGATAAATCAAGTTCTATTATTCTATACTTTAAATTTTATTTTTAGTTAAATTATAATTTTCAATTATGAATCGTGTTTTATTTATTTATATACTTGTTGTTCATTATAAGTGTCTACTAAAAAATATCTATTTAGATATTAAAAAAATTTATTAAAAAAAAAAAGAGTTAAAAAGTTGAAAAATAAATTGAATCTAAAAAAGGATGTAGGGATAAATTTGTTACTAATATTTAAATATAAAAAAAGGCCTCATTTTTTGTTAAAAGGCTTCATTTAAATTTTTCACTTTTAAACCCCCCAAAAGTTGTTGGGCTGGCCCTAAGTATGACACAAGGATCAATAAAATTGTGGCTTTCAATCTGTATGTGATGGAGGAGTTCGGGGTGAAGTACTCTGAGATTGTTGTGTTGTGTTGGAAATGACGTGTATGGGCACTTGAGGCCCATTAATTTGTTCAAATGGTGGTGGTCAAATTATGTTCCTGCAGGAGGCCAGGATGGGAAAACTTTTTTGGTATGATATGCAGGAGTGGCTCCAGTTGGAGCCCAGAGCAAGGTTGTAAAAATCGGAATCCTACATAGGTCGTGGAAGGTAGGTAGGATCGTAAATTGTAAGATCGGATTGTGGATCGTAAGATCCTACTTATTTTCAAATTTAAGCAAAAAACCTATTGATAGTGACTTTGTATGTTATATAATCACTTAAAATATGAATTCATCCATTAAAAAAAAATTGCATCATAAAATGTAATTTGCACGCACTACATCGTTCTCATGTCATTCTAACAAAACAAAATATATTTAACTTTTGACATAATGTATCTAAAAAGTTCAGTTCATATTTAATTAGCAACTAAGTACCAAAATATTATCTACACATATGGAAAATGTTTTCCAAATTCTAAGTTCCAAATCCAAAATAAGTTAGGCTAATTAGCATATAAAAACTAGCTAACTAAAAATATACAATATGTAATCCAAAAGAGAATTTTCAATCTAAGGTAAACTAGCTAATTACAAATATGAAATCCAAAAGAGAATTCTCATTCTAAGATTCTTCTAATCTAATCACTGTTATTGTCATATCCCATTTCATCATTTAAATATTTTAGGTTTTGTTTTTGAAAACATCAAACTTAAGTACTATAGGTTTTTTTTGAGATTTTATGTAGACATAGGGGTAAATTTGGGACTTCAATTCATTATTGGGCTTATGAGGCTTGTGGGTTTAGGTGGATTATCTTACCCAAATGAATCCCACGTAAAAAAAAAAAAATAAATAAAAATAAATAAATAAATAAATAAAAATCAAGCCAAATGGTAAGATCGGTAGGATCCCATACGATCCTACACGCTCCTACATACGATCTTACCATTTTTGCAATCCAGTTACGATTTTAAACTTTTTGGTGAGATGGGATCGTAAAATCGTGCGATTTTACGATCCGGATCGCGATTTTGACAACCATGGCCCAAGGGGTTCATCCCCCTATACTGAAACCAATATATATATATATATATATATTCTCTTTTTTGGTTTTGACCTCTAGAATAAAATTTTGAACACCTTAGTCCTATATTTTTTTTAAGCCCAGTTGAAAATAAGTTTAAGTGCCCGTTTGGATTCGAATTATAGCTGCATTTGCATTTTCTGAATTTTTTTTTTTTTTCCAACCGCACTATTTGACCAAGTCAACCATGAACAGTGCATCCGTGCACTGTTCACAAACCCACAAATTTCACTTTTCATCAATTTTTTCATTAAAAATTGGTCCCACGACACTATTCACACATTTAAAAATTATTTTGCTACAGTGTTTTCAGTTTCAGCAAAAATAAGCTCAATCCAAACGGACCCTGAATATAATTCTTTTAACAATATTTTGGTCTTTTTAAACACACACACACACCAAAAAAAAAAAAAAAACCAATTTGATATAAAATTTGGAAAAAAATTAATAAGCCTAACAACAAAAGTAGAAATTTGTTAATCTTAAACCTTAGAAAAAATTCACTTAGATCTTAAAAAAATTGAAATAAATCAATAAAATGGGAGATCAATTGATGAATGATTGTTTGGTTGTGTATATTGAAAGAGATATAGTTTGTAGGATTAATAATGAATATATCATGCAACAAATTCAAAATATGAAACATCGTAGAAAGCGATTGTAAAACTTTATATATTTCAGTTTTTTTTTTTTTTTTTTTTTGTGATGTTGATATATTCAAGTTCTCTTTTATTTAGAATTTTGTATAATTTATGTTTCTTATTGACCCCCCCTTAAAAATAATCCTAGAGTCGCCACTAATGATATGGAGGAGAATGAAATGGACAAGGTATTCATGGTTTGCAGCAACTCTTGGGGGGCATAAATTTGTCTTTGAAACCTTCTTCAACTCAATTCTAATTGAGATTATTAGGATGAATGAATAACTTCTTAGGAAGTTATTGGGTGTACTGTAGTGTACTGTGTAATATACAATACTCTTACGATAAATGGTATATTAATTATATCCAATTCATACATTCTTTTCATTAAATTACTTTATCTCAAATTTGTAATGTGTTTTGGATTGTCTTGTTTTAAGTTGTTCCTTTAGCTATGGCTTCTTTGGTTATACATGTGCAAGATGCACTAACATGGGACAACATTCAGCATTGTTGTGGAATTTTAAAAATGAACACTTTACTTCTTTAGTTTTTTTCTATTGAGTTTCCTTGGTATATGGGTTGTATAATATACTTTAATGTCTTGTGTATGAAGACTTGAAAAGACACTTACCAGAAACGTATAAAACAAGTGATAAAATTGCACATAAAAGTATTCCATACGTATCAGCCAACGCTTAATTCAGTGGGAGGGTAGATCAAGCTAAAGGAATTCTTTGTCCATTAGACGATATAACATCTGTTAGATGTGGAATACAACTTTCACTCATAAAGTAGCAAGTTGCTTTCAATTCAATGATAAGTTAATAACATGTCTGGCCCTTTTTGTTAAAATAAAAGAAAAATATAAGATTTAGAGAGGGAATAAGAGAGCAAAAGAAAAGCTTTATATGATTCAGTTTGACGGTCTACATATACAACAAAAAGTCTTTAATAACTACATATTTATAATTATGAATTTTTGTTTTACCGTGAATCTTAAGTAGGATATATATAAGAAGTAAAATTAACTTAGGAGATTCTCTTGATTGGACTAAAATCAAAAACAATTAATTAATGTTCCTTAAATTTAGTCAAACAAGGATCTCAACATGTGCTAATTGCGATATGCATCATATACTAACATCCTCCCTCAAGCTTAAGGTAGATGTCAAATGATGCCTTAAGTTTGGAATGTAAGTACATGAAGATGCCTTGAAGATGACCATGAATGACCAAATTGGATATAAAATGGGTCAGGCATAATGTGGAATGAATCATGCAAAATGTTGATGACAACGGATAATGAATGAATGCCGGAAGAGGACTTTAGGGCATAAGAATAGTTGCAAAAGTGACCAAAGAGCGGCTACTCTGGCCCAAGGATGGCTACACTAATGGCCTAAGGAATATTGGTAGAGGACAGTGATGATGAATCATGTGAGAGAGTTGGCAAATTTCATATAGATTGATCCCAGAAAGATTGATTGATGCAGCTATTTGCGTGATATGATATGAGTACCTCAAAAAGGAAAATAGACCCCAAAATTATAGTCCAAAACAAGAGTGGCAAAGTGTCATGTCCAAAGAAAAACAATGGCCAGAAGTGACTAGAAAACGATGGCTAGCTGTAGTTGAGCGATGATTGGTGGTGGGTTGCTCAAAAACTATTAAAGGCCATAGAAAAACATATCTAATAGCGTATTAAAATAATAGTAACAAAAAATAAAAGATTTGGCAAGAGAAAGAGAGAGTGGAAGTAAGGATTTATGTGTTTCGGCCTGACGACTAATGTTCACAACAGAAAACCCTTAACAGCTACAAGCCTACATCTTTATCATTATAAATTGTTGTTTAACTGTGAACCCTTAATATAATATAATATTTATAGGAACTAAATCTGTCTTTGGAGAATCCCGTAACGGGACTAAAATTAAGGACAATTAATGTTCCTTTTAGTCAATCAAGGATACCAACGTATCCGAAATGGGACATGGGTACACTTTTTTTCAAACACTAAATTAAAGGTGTCCGTTTTTAGCATTTTTGTAAATGATTTTCAGAATCAAAATTTAGAAATGAGGGTATGTTAGGCATTTCAAAGAAAAAAAAGGTCTAAATTTTTTACGTATGATTGAAGGAATGCATATAGAATGGTATCTCAACTTTCGTTAAAGCTGAGAGTTTCTTTGATAGTATCAAAGTTACTTGATATATAGGATTTACTGTTGGTTGTAATGTGAATGTCCAATTCTGGCTATAGATTAAGCTCCTGCAGCAGCTTCTGGAGAACAATGTCATCTGCTTTTTTAAGAACTCTTCTAGCTCTGCTCCTTTTGACACTTACCCTGCAAAAATCTGGTAGAATCATCACTATCCCTTTTTTATTATAATTA
The DNA here is from genome assembly GCF_001633185.2 of Quercus lobata. NCBI lineage: Eukaryota > Viridiplantae > Streptophyta > Magnoliopsida > Fagales > Fagaceae > Quercus > Quercus lobata. The sequence continues at coordinate 68,361,134 of NC_044908.1, read as the reverse complement.
TTAACATGGTGGATAACGAATATGTAGCACCGTTTGATATGCAAAACAAATTTTATAAGGGTACAAATGCATGGTACATGGATTGATATGAAAAAAATTAAACAAAAACATATTGCTCTGTCTTCATTTCAAAGCACTCTATTTTGTGCCTTGTGATATGTATACCCTTAAACCTTTCACTTTATGTTAAGAAGCCAATGATTCATGTTTTTGTGTTACTTGTTAGCAGGTTGAACTTTAACAAAGTTCATAGCCCTTCATATATTATATGTGGTTCCTAATCATCAAATGCTGTGTCTAATTATAAACTTTTTTTGGTGATTAATGTTAGATGGGCAATTTGAGGAATGGTGCATAGCTGATGAGCAGACCCCAGATGATGAGCTGCTTAAGGCCCTTAACTGGGCTTGTGGAAAAGGAGGAGCAGATTGCAGCACAATACAAGTAAACAAGCCCTGCTACTTACCAAATACAATAAGGGATCATGCCTCTTATGCCTTCAACAACTACTATCAGAAATTCAAGCACATTGGAGCTACTTGCTATTTTAACGCTGCTGCAATGATCACAGATCTTGATCCAAGTAAGATATCTAAGAAATCCCAATCCCACACAACTCTCTTTTCAACTCAGATTAATAACAGGATTGCAATTTAATTTGTTTCTGTATACTTTATAGCTTCTTAATTGGACCTACTACTTAATGGAGGAAAGAAAAAGGAATCACACTATAATTCACTATACTTCAAGTCTATTGAATGATGTGAGATGTTTAGAAATTTTACTCAGGATTTCTGAAATTAGATCTGAGTCAATATAATCTTACTGTTCAATCAAATAAATACAATAACATTGACCTATAGAAGTTGAGAATACAAGTCCATGTGCCTAAATTAAGGTATAATCCATGTGGAAATTACTTGATTTTTGAAGGGTTTGTCATCTATTTTAGAATGGGTTTTGAGCAAGAGATCTTTAGGTTGTACTAGAAACTAGAAAGCATCCAAGGGTGGATGGGAATCACTAGATTGTACTATAGGCAATGAGGTGACAATTGAATACATTATCTTAATTGGTTTTACTAGCATGTGTAGTGGAAAATGTCATGATTTTTCTTCTTTGTCTTTGGTGGCAGGTCACAAATCATGCAAGTTTGAGTATCTTCCTTGAATGAAAATATCGAGAATGTCCATTAATTATAGTACTTACACTGCTTTGTAATGGCAAATGCCATGATTGATGAAAGTTTGAGTGTCTTGACTGAAAATATAAGGGAATTGCATTAGATTCTCTCTCTCTCTCTCTCTCTCTCTCACAATTTTTGAAGGTAATGCTTATTTACAAAAGTTTTTTACTTTGGGAATGTCGGTAGAAGGGCTCTTAATTATTTATTTAATGTGCTTTGGCATGATTTATATTTTAAATGGATTCTATTTAGTATTAACACTAACTTTTTTGTTTATTTACGCAACATAGGTAAGATTACATTTAAAAGGTCATATCCAGTGTACGATAATCTTTTTTTATAATTGTTTTTTCACACTCATTGATATACACTTCATACACACAACGTCAATAATTTTATACACAATGTCCAAAAATTTTAATAATATTTATATTTAATATGTAAAATAGGTGAAGCGCACATAACATAAAATAATTATTATACCTAAAAGAATTTGTGCCTTTTATTTTAGTGAAAGATAGAACAAAACTCTCATTTTGATGAGGATTGGGAGAGATAATAAGTCATAGATAATTAATCGATACTACATCAAGTAAAATTGTAAATTCATTTTTTTTAAGTAAAATTGTAAATTACACTTGTACCCAAAACCTTCAAAAAAATTATAAAAAACTAATCTTGTAAAAAGCTAAACCAAGTTACCAAACACATTTAAAGCCCGTTTGGTATATAAACTTAAATACATGTATTTAGTTTTTAAACAACATTACACGTATTTTCACACTTTTTCACTCATACGTATTTTCAAAAAAACTGAAAACTATTGTTTAAACACACGAACGGGCCCTTAAATTTTCAAATACTCAGCCCAACATGCTTAACTTGTTGTATCTACTAGGCCGTTGAGTTGGGCTCAAGTTAACTCAATGACACTTTTAAAAAAAAAAAAAAAAAACACAAAGTTAGCTCAATGACCTTAGACAATCATACCCGTTGATTGGTTTGGTTGTGACTCGCAGGCTCATAAATCGTAACTACCTCTACCATTTACACTCATTGATCACTAGCTAATTAAACGGAAGATCAAAACAAAAAATCGAAAAATTGTAAAGCATAAACTTACTGATTTAGCTTTAAACTTTTAAATTTAGGTGGTGGTGTTGTTTACCCTCACAAAAAGCCTATATAAACTTTCAACAATGCTACATATTGTCACAAATTTCAGAATTTTTTTTTTTATCGCAATTAAATGGATTATAAAATTACAAAAGATAATCTGTTTTTGAATTGAATCAATACTTCAAATTAAATGAATCTAAGCAAAGGATGTTAATGTGACAGATTTCATATGAGATCATTATTGGCATCATTGTTGTTAATTATGAAAGAAATGGTGAAATTTGTATACCATCAAACAAATTGGAAAAGTTTCACAAACCCAAGACTCCAATTACTGTTGAAAAATCCCAATATAATTGTAGTAAGAAAATTGTCATATCAATAGGCACTATACTACCCATGGTAAAAGATAACTGTGATTTTTTTTTTTGCTAGGTAAGTGTTTATGCAGGAGATAGAACCCCTGAGCTGTTAGGTCACTAGGAGCATGTTATATATATATATATATATATGCAATAAGAGATGGGTAGTGTATATTACCACCGTAACTCTCTTTTTTAGATAATTAATATAAACAGAAGATAGTGGGGTTTATATATTGCTTCACTTAATGGACAGTTCAAATGGTATCAAAACTTTAACACTGCACATGGTGGTATTTATTGTCATCATGTAAGTCAAAGAATTCAAAACCAAATACGTACTTCATTTTTTTAATCTTAAAAATAGATGGATAAGTATAGTTTCTTTCATTAAAAGATAACCGTGTATATCAAAATTGCATGCTATCGCAAATTGTCCGTTAGTATGGCCGAATGGACAGTGACCCCTCCTGTGTCTCCACTCTCCATCCCTTCGAAACTCTGTGAATCTTCAATGTTTTTTTGGTAAACGTGAATTTCCCATTATGGTTATCAAATCTTTGCTATCTCTATCAGTCCCCAACACGCGTTCCAAGTCTCTCTAGTGAAATTCAAAGGAAAACGAAAGGTACAAGTGCAGAAACATTTATATGAGAGATTTATAAATTATGCAGCTATCATGTACACATCATAATTGGATAATGTTTGAAATGAATTAACTGATCTATTCGATGATAAGTTTGTTGCCTTCTGTTGAGCAAAAGCTTATCCGAATGCTTTGTAGAACATTTGCCAATTAGCTGTGAGTTGAAACTTGAAAGTAACACCATATTTTTACATGGGTAAAGCTTGGCTCGGGACTTCCTAGCTTCCCTCGACGCCACCCAAAAGCTCAAATTACTGCTAATTTTTTATATTACGTTGGGGTGCAGAATTCTTTCAACCCCATTGATCTAAGGAAATTATCAAGCACTAATAGCTAACCCAAAAATGTCATTTGGGTTTTTTGTGATAAAGTGTCCGTTTGGCATTGAAAACTCACTTAGTGTGTAAAACACTTGTGAATGTTTAGACCCTCAAATACAAATTATCCAATACAAGCTTATATTCAAATAATGCATGTGCGGAATATAAAATATAAACAATACCTAAATATGCAAACTACTCTAAGCTATATTTTAATCACAACTCTGCAGTAATATAAAGTAAAGAGTAAGGGATAGAGAAAAGTAAATACAAGATAACACTGGCACGTGTTATCGAAGAGGAAACCGAAGAATTCAGCAAAAAACCTCTCCGCCGAGCTGTAAATTATCCACTAGAAAATCAATTAGGATACATAAATAGCAATAAACCCTCCAAGCCTAATCTATCCAATGCACCTAAACCCTCCAAGCTTTTTGCTCCAACAAAGTTACGCCTAACCGTGTCTTCTCTAGCTTACTGGATCCCGCAATTAGCCCATTGCATCAACCAATACGAATTGGTTCTCTCTTGAACTGCTTCTCAAACACCAAGAACCTTCTCACTGATATGAATTTGGTGAGGTAAGGATTTGGATTAAGATCCTCTCAAGGGTATGACAATGGAGAGGGTGAGAGTAGAGAAATTTAGAGAATCAAATGTATAAGATTGTGGATGAATCAATTTTGTTTTTCTCTAGGATTTCTCTCTCAAAATTCTCTCTAGAAGCTCTCTACATTTCGTGAGTATAAGGATATTTATAGTAAGGTATGAGATGAAATGTGAAAAGTCAATTTTCAGCAAAATAAAGTATACTGGCGAGTCACTTCACGACTGGGATGAGTCGCAAGTTCTAGTCGCCAATTAACAGAAAGGCCAGACTGTACTTTTTGTCCTGTGGTGATCCAATTGTCCTGACCCTTCAACTTCCTGCATGCTCTACACGTGTGCTAGATTCTGGCAAGTCACCCTTACAAGTCAATCGCGAGACCCAATCGCAAGTTGCCTCTTGATGCACACACTTGATCAATTCTTAACACTCTCTCACACATAACCCTTACATTATTCCCACCTAAATATAAGGTTTCTAAATGCTGAATTACAAGTAAATTTGGTACAGAATAAAGCCAACACATAGTTGAATAAATTCAACTTTACAGGCATGATTAATTTTGTCAACTTATTTTTACTATTCAGCTTATTTTTGCTACTATTTATGAGCCCTACTACACTTTTTGGTACTATTCATGGATCTCACTATACTATTACAGCTAACTTTTACCTTTATCTACCGTACTTTCAGCAAAAAGTTTTCGATTTCAGTAAAATAAGCAGATTCCAAACAGACCCAAAATATCGTCTATTTTTAAAGTTTAAATTGTTAGGAAACAATGACTTCAATTATTAAATTATTACCAATCGCAGGCCCACGATGTGATGCATGGGAATAGATAATCATTTTGTAATTGTAATATAATGTATAATTTGTTCTCTAAAATTTATTGAAGATAATTTTATTCTTCCTAAATATTAAACAATTTTTAAAATTATTTGTCATCTTTCTATCTCCACCAATATATCATTCTATTATTTTGGGTGTTTTTGATTGATGATTGATATTATTCATTTATAAGGTGGTCCATATTCTTCGAAATTATGTTATAGAGCTTTTTTTTTTTTTTTGGTACAACTAAACATTTTAAGTTTCAAATAAATTATTCAAATTCCTGATTATCTTAAAGGAGATTATTATGATAATTAAAACTAATAAAAAACTTATATTGAATATATATTGTGGGAGTAAATGATCCGAGCACATTTTTAGGCCATGGGCCTTGTTCGAGGATGATTAAAAAATCCACATATATATTAACCAAAGTCTGACACGTGGACCAAGTCCGAGAAGGGAAAACGTTAAGATCATTTTGAAACAAACAACAATTGTGAATGAGGAGTCCGAGGAGAAAATGCAAACTGGTCCGCTGACCGAGGATCCGAAGGAGCAAAGACACCTCGGGAATACTTTAAGTAACTACCTACACCGGAAAGTAAAGGTTCAGGGAAGACAATAGAGTTGCGCAAGCAATGGAATGGGGAAATATCTAGAAAGGTGACTGCCACCTCCACATTTAATGCGCTGCACCAACTGAACTGGCCGTATTTACGAGGAAAAGACACATGAACAATGATTTCACAACTCACAGCCCTCTCTACCACCTCCAGAAGGGTCGTAATGGGACAAGCATCCAAATGGTTCTCCTGAAACATACAGATGGGAGGCTGAGATGCAATGGAATGGACTATATAAGGAAGGGAACCCCACAGAAATAAAGGAGGAACACCTTACAAGAAAAAAGGCATAGAAAGAGAGAGCATAGCACCATTCTGTAAACACATCACTCCTATTTATTAATGAGAAACCCATCCTCAGACTTGCCCGAGGAGGAGCTTATATTGAATTGTCGTTCTTTTCAATCACACTAACTGCTTTGGTTCTGTTGGTCCTAAGTTTGTAATTTCCTTAGCATTGCACTTGATTCAGAAGCCCACTCTCTTAAAAAAATTCATTGTGTTGGGCTTGACTTGAAGGACTATGGGCCACTATTCTAGGTGGGCTAGGGCTTTTCTTTTTGAGTCCTTAAATATATAATTTATTCTCTAAATTTTATTATAGATAATTAGTTCTTTGTAAAAAAATTAAACAATTTCAAAAAGTAATTTCCATCACTCTATTTTTACAAATATAAAATTTTATATTTTTATGTTTTTTATTGATATTATTATTCTTTTTTGAAATGTCCATATTCTTTTAACTATTGTTATTATGTATCATATTTTCCTAATTTCTTTTGGTATAACTAAAATTTTTAATTTTTAAATTTACTACTCTAATTCTCGTTCTCTTAAGAAGATTATTATGATAACCAAAACTTATCCTATAATTTCAATTGATATTACTCATATAATTGATAGTGCTTTCAACCAAAACCTGTCTTTTTTCCATTCTTAAGTAAGTACACTGAATTGGACTAAATGGACCAAAGTAAATTGAGATGGATTGAATTAGACCAAATGGATCGAAGTGGACAAAATGGACCAAAGTGGACCGAATTGGACATATGTGGACCAAATTGACCGAATAGAGAAAAGTGGACTGAATTGGACTAAAATGGACTGAAGTGAATTAAGAACATTGGCATTGGGTATTGTAAACCCCCCAAATTGTAAATTTATAGCACCCAAACCTTAAAAGTGTGCATTATCCGGAACTCTAATTGTAAAAAAAATTACAATTGTGCTACAATACCATCTTATACATAAGATGGTACTGTAGTAAGATGGTATATTTTAAAATAATATTTTATTAAGTTATGGGTTTTATTTGGGTTGGGTTATATTATTTTATTGTGTAGATATATTATTTTAATATGTTGTATGGAAATTAAAAGTTGGGATGTTGGGTATATTGTAAAATGATATGGTATAATAGATAAAGAAACTTTTGAGATAGTAAAATGTTATATTTTCTAAATACTGGATGCTAATGCTTTAAGTAGATCAAATAGACTAAATTGGACTGAATTGGACCAAATGGACCGTAATAGACCAGATAGATTGAAGTGAACCGAACAGGACCAATTTGATATATTTCCTAATTTTTTTTCTTTACAACTAAATTTTTTAAGTTTCAAATATATTATTCAAATTTAATTATCACTTCCAAAATAACTAAGTATTAAGTCAAACAAAAATCTAACCAAAAGTACAAGAGGGAGAGAGACTACTTGTGATAGGGAACTCAAAAATACAACACAAATACATATAACCCAAAATAGAGTCTAAAAAAATATAATGATTCATTGACCTAAAATAGAGTTGCAAGGAAGAATATAAAATTGAGAGAGAGAATAATCACTTTTTCAAGAGAGAATATGAGATAGGATAAAAAAAATTATAGAAAATAAGATGAGAAGAAAAAGAGTAAAAATAAAAGATATTGTAATAAACACCAAATTATCTAAGTTATGCTATGTAATAGAATAACATTATATTTCTTATATATTATCTTTATAATTCAATAAGATATCACCTATGAAATCAAAAACAAAAAACAAAAAAGATAACAACTTAAAAATAAAAAACTAAATCACATCAACCTAAAGTAAAGTTATATAGAACACAAAAATTCATCAACCTAAAGTAGAGATGCAAGAAAAATAATAAAATCCACTAAAAAAATGAAAAAAAAAAAATTTGAGAGAGAGGGAGAGAGAAATAAACTTTTTTGTGTGGGGAAATGCATAGAATGAGAGAGTGAATTGCAAATTTATAGTATGAGGATAGGAATAAAAAGAGGCGCCAAAAATAAAATGAAAATAAAGGGATAGAGGAAGAGTGATATTAAGGTAGATATATAGTAGTGGGGATATGAAAAAGTAAAAGGGAGAGAAAATGTTGGAGAATGTGTAAAAATAAGTTGGGAAATTAATGATGGGGATGATGATGAGTTGAGAGAGAGAAAAGATGATTGATTATAGATAATGTGTGAAGTGGAAACCAAAATTTTGTGACATGGTGATGATGTGGCTCGACTAAAGTGTAAGAACAATAAATGCTATACTTCAACTTTATATATATATATATATATATATATATATATATATATAATTTTTTTTTTTTTGAATACTTCCACCAATTGTGGATCCATACTCCCCCTTAATAAGCGAAAACTTTAACTTTTTTAGCTTAAGACCAATTGCTCCAAGATTTATGATAATTTACCCATTGTCTTTGCTAGGAAAATGAAATAATTGTTGTAATCCCTTTAGTTAGGTAGTTGGTTGAGATTAAGATGAGTTAGTTAGGATTTGAGCACATATAGTTCATTTAACACATGGCTTAATTCATAGAGCACATGTTGAATTAACTAGCCAATTATCTTGAGCCATGTGAGCCAATGACAATAGAGCTAATCTCCTATAAAAACATGATTGTAATTCAACATTAGATATCAATTGAAGAATAAACCAATTTCTCAATACATAAGTGCATCCAATTATCTTGAACCATGTGAGCCAATGACAATAGAGCTAATCTCCTATAAAAACATGATTGTAATTCAACATTAGATATCAATTGAAGAATAAACCAATTTCTCAATACATAAGTGCATCTCTCTCTCTCTCTCTCTCTCTCTCTCTCTCTCTCTCTCTCTCTCTCTCTCTCTCTCTCTCTCTCTCTCTCTCTCTCTCTCTCTCTGGAGGGTGACTACAATTCCCATCAATCCCCCAATTCATACCCATCCTCATTAGGAACCTCTAGTGTAACACCCCAAACCCAAACTAAGGATTTAGATACACGACCTGTCTTATAAATAATCAACATTTGTTATAATGGAACAGAGTGTAATTAAATATCCACAAATAAGAATCAAACCATCAAATATTTCTTATAAAATCCATCAAACTAAAACTTTAACAATAAAATCTCCAAATACAATCCCAAATAGTTTCACGAATACTAAACTCACTATCCTAAGAAAACATAATAAAATAGTCCATCGACTAACATAGCTCTAAAAGAAGTCTTCAATCTATGGCTCCAATGATCTACCACCAAAATATATTCCACTACTCTAATCTGAAAGGGTGGAAAAAGGGGAAGGGGGGAGGGGGGTGAGTTAGAAGCCCAATAAGAGATTACATAACATGAGGATGTCTTTCAAAACAAAACAATAATATCATTGACAAAATATAATCTTTACAAAACATTTACAAATAGTTTTAACAGTAATATAATATATTCTATAAAACTGTCAGAAATAAAACATTTACTATAACACTATAATCAGTAAATAAAATAGTAACCACTTTAGTTAGCCAAAATACACTAAATAGGTAGAAACAATATATTATAGTAATAAACAATTTTTCCACTTATAAAGATCAATAACAATAAAACAGTAGTTCGATATGGAAAACATTAGTCAAACAAAGACATAAACTGCTAAACACTCGATGAGTGATTCCCATGGGGAACAATGACACTAATCTAAAAGAGGCAACACTGGCTCCAAAGATCAAACAATAACACTGGCTCTCAAGAGCAAACGATAATACTGCACCACACCACAATAACACTACATCGGCTGAAGACCAACATTTAACCCTGTGTTGGCAAATGTTGCAAACTGTCTAATTGACCGTTTGAAAACATTCTTTCTTTATTACAATATTTTCAATACAAACCATATATCATATAATAAATACTTTCTCAAAAATATAGTTTTGAGTCATTCTTAACTTATACAGCTTCAAAGTAATATATAAGAAATAATAAAATTCAAGTATGTATATAAAGCATTGATAATGGTATAAATTTTTGAAACTTTACTTTTACAATTATGTATATATAAATATATTTTTACCAAAAAAAAATATATAAATATACACGTCTTGAGAGATGTCATGTTCTGAAGTCCACTTACCTCTAGTTGCTAATACTCGTAGTCTAGATCCAAAATCAAATGAGCTCTTCCTCTACACCTAAGAGTAAATGAGTAACACAATTATATAATTAATCCACCTTGACGTATATCATAAGGATGTAAGGGACACTTCCTAATAATTTACTAGCCTTTAAACATATCTACAATCCTCCATAATATATTACTTCTCCTTTTTACTATTATATCTTTGAGGCTAATAGAGGTATTACCACCCATAAGGATATCATCTAATGAGAATGTGCATGCTAGCGGTTCACCAAGATTTTCATCAAGTCCTAATAGGTTAATATCAATACAACTATTGTCTAGTTAAGTGTCAGATCCATAATTTCTTTAAGATTTCATATAACACTTCAACACCTCCATGAAATACTCTATAAGATACAAATATATATATATATATATATATATATAGCATCCATAGAAATCTCTACCTATAGGACATAGCAACCTATAGCATGTATTGACTATTAGAAATTTAATCTAATATATATAATATCCAAGGATTTTCCTACCCGTAAGCCATAGAAAGAATACAATAGGTTTACCAAGTAATTCCTACTCGTAGGACCTAGTGACCTGAAGCATGTATTGATAAAAGTTTAGAAACTTGACCATAATATAGATTACAAGATTCAAAAGACCAACCCTACTACCATGCGTAAACTCTAGCAACTAATCACTCAAAAGCTTATCGCCTAATTCAAGAGTTCATATGGGATATTAAAGCAAATCTATTAAACTACTCTTGCAACGTAGGTTATATCCATGAATGTTTGAGAGAGAGATATACCTGACCACACAACCACACGGATGCAGAATTTGTTTCTTGTAATTTTGCAGTCTCTCTCTCTCTCTACGTTTCACAAATTAAACACTATTTTACCTTTTAGCTTTACACATTAAAACTGTTTTCACTTGGGCTGAAATTTAAAACCCACTAAAACTTATCTCTTTAGCATTTAAGAAGCCTATAAAACTTAAATAAGCTTCCAAGACTTTAATTCCCACTAAAACTCATATTAAGGTTGTTTAGATAGGCTAAAACTCTAAAGAATTCCAATAACACTTAAACTCCTAATCCAAATACGTTTTAATCTCTTATCCTTTTCCTTAACTGATAAGGAGACTAAAAGTTTAGAATGAATAATCCACAAAATAACTCTCACATTACATCTTTTTTTTTTTTTCTTTGTAGTGATTATAATATAAAATAATATCACCTTCAAAATAAATTAAATAATTCATCAATTTCACTCTAGAAGCAATTAAATTCAATTTAAGTGAGGTGGGTGTTACATCTAGGTTCCTAACAATTGGTATCAGAGCTGTCGATCTTGAGACAAGCAATTGTGACCAAAGAAGACTTTTGAAAGAAATACAACAAATGTTGAATAAAGCCTCAGAGGATGTCAATGATATTTCAAAGATGGTCAAGGCTTTGGCTGAATCTTAAAAGGCCATGAAAGAAGGGCTCTCAAGATTGCAAGAGGATCTTGAGAATATGATGGAAGAGGAGTTACAATCTCTTGATTCAATGGAACTCGAATAACAAATTAAGTTTCAAGAATCTACTGCTGTTGTTGCAAGCCGGGATATTGATTTTTGTGTCAAAGTGGATGATGATATACATGAAGACACTACCCTTGAAGTTCAATCCAAAGAACCAACAAAGAAGGTGATAATGTTCTTCTAAGAACCAATTCTTGATGCACCAATGGAGGCTTCCATTCAAGAGTCTATGATTCAAGAATTGGCAATCCAAGTGTCAGTGATCCAAGAATCCAAGATGCAAGCGCCAACAATTTTAATGGTTCTAGAATCAAATAAGGTCTTAAGGATACAAGAACATTCTAAGGTTCAAAGAACCAATGAGACCTTGAAGATTAAAGAACCATGGAAGGCTCAAGAATTCGAGCAAAGTTTGAAAATCTACGAAGAAGAAACCTTCATGTGCACAGGACCACTTGTCAAAGAGAAATGCATGAATATGGTGATCAAAATGTCACTAAGGTATTGGTCCATTGAAAGATCTCCTTTAATAAAGGTGTCATTTCACAACTACACCTTGTGGGTAAGGTGTTTTCAATGGGAGGAAATGTTAGGAATATGAAATAATTGTTGTAATCCCTTTAGTTAGATAGTTAGGTAGTTGGTTGAGATTAGGAGGAGTTTGTTAGGATTTGAGCACATGTAGCTCATTTAACACATGGCTTAATTTATAAAGTACATGTTGAATTAACTAGCCAATTATCTTGAGCCATATGGGCCAATGACATTAGAGATAGTCTCCTATAAATACATGATTGTAATTCAACATTAGATATCAATTGAAGAATAAACCAATTTCTTAGTGCATGTCTCTCTCTCTCTCTCTCTCTCTCTCTCTCTCTCTCTCTCTCTCTCTCTCTCTCTCTCTCTCTCTCTCTCTCTCTCTCTATGTGGAGGGTGACTACAATTCCCATCAATCCCCCTACAAATCATACTCATCCCCATTAGGAACCTCTAGGTTCCTAACAGTCTCAAAAGTTTTAAATTATTAGAAATAATAAATTTAAACATTTAACCATTATTTTAAAACTTACCACATAATTTCTACGTCAATTTTTTTTTTTTGGCAAAATGCAAAACAACCCCCCATGGTTTGGATTTGTTGCAAACTAACCCCTTATGCAATCAACTTTGTATTATTGATTCTTTAGGTTTAAAAATTGCCCAAATTGATCCACCAGCTCAAATTAACAAAAACAAATTGGTAATATATTGTGCATGTATTATTTTTAAAATATTTTTTTTATAGTAAAGTGGTCACTTGCAAACCACATAATCATTTTCTATCAATTATAACTAGTTGAATTAAAGAAGAGGGGTCAATTTGAACAATTCATAGTATTAGGTTCTTTAAGCATAGGATGAACAATTATAAATGAAATACTTGTAGTAAAGTATATAAGAAAGGTAAATTCCATGTACCTTAAGTTTTCCAATTGAATTCAAATACATGATTGTATTGGCCAATGAACTATATGGTTGAACTTAATTGTCCTTACAAGTATAATAGTTTTTATTATATTAATCAAAAATTGGAAAATCTAAAAAACTGTATCTAAGTTTTGTCTATATATAAATACTAGAAGTACAACAAAAATTAAATATATAAACAAAACTCAATATCTTTAAGTGTTGTATTTTGTTCTCTAATTAAATTCAATCATGTAATTGCATCGATAAATAAACCACTTAATTCCATGTACCTTACATTGGACAATTCACTCATATTACTTAATTTAATTATAAAAATATCTAAAATACAATACCTACTACATGAACTTAACTCTGCCTAACTACATGCTTCCTCCTGTTAGTCCTAATGAGGCGTTGAAGTGGAGCATCATTTTCGCCTTCACCAACTACTAAAGTAGTGTTATGCAATAATTTCGTGAGTATTGCCACTTTGCCAGTGGTTCATTCTCTAGATGTGATGTAGAACAAATAGCACATATTTTCCTTGAGCAGACAGACTGTCAAAAGTAAGTGGACAAGAAATCTAGGAAGTAGAAAAGTGCTAGTAGAAATCACCGGTGATGGAATTATGTGAAAATTGGCGACATGAAAAATAACGAACTGGGAGTAAAACTCGTCACCTTCTACCACAACCGAAGCCACTTTTCGGAGATTAATTTCTTTGTTTGGACCATGAAATATTCTTTTTTTTGTTGTTTTTAGTAATTTTGTTTCAATTAAAACTTTTAATTTAAAAGCTTAAATAAAGTTCCGTCTATTTTGGGACGTCTCCTAGAAACAATAGGATTTGATTTTGTAATTACCTTAATTTTATCAATTTTTTGGTAAAATTTACTATTTTGTCACCTAATTTCATGCCCTATGGTTTCTTTTGTTATTTAAACGGATTATAGCCTCCAAGTAATTTAATTTAGTTTTGGTAACGTTTTGTGATTTTTTTTTTTTTTTCTAGTGAATTCCAGGTCTTATCACTTTATGAACTCAAGATTATTTTCTTAAAATAGACGTCTTCTTCTTCTTATGGCTACTACCCACATCAAGATGGCAGTAGGTTTGATACTTAGGTGTCCTTTAGTTGATGATCTCGAACATCTTTTGCTACCAACCTAGCACTTGAAAGTACAGATGGTAAGGAGGGATAGGATTAGATTATAGGTGCCCCATTTTTGTCTTGCCCTTTTTTGGACAAGGAAAAATCACACGAGGCGGAAGCGATAAGTCAAAGGCAAGACGAGTTAGAGGTATTTTGTTATCCTTAATGAGATGACTATACCTTTAATAAGAGAGAGTAAAAGTGCTAAGAGAAAGAGAAAACAAGTGTTTTAGAGAAATATGTATAAAAAAAAAATGAATTATTATTATTATTATTATTATTATAAGCAAAATCTATCTCTTTTCTGTCACGGGAAAAACTTAGACAGCAGAATAAGGCAAAGATGAGAATTTTTGCCGTCATTTCCTTTTAAAACAAGTTTATCGGATTAAGAAAACGCGTGGCTTTGTGGGGGTCACTTGCACAAAGGGGGAATAATGGTCACATTTCATCATGCTAACATGTGATAAGATCACATAACCTACTACCACCACAGAGAGCAAATCAACATCAAAGACAAAGTGACCCACTTTAATCATTCCTCTTATCTATCATATCCCCCTATTGTGCTTGCTTTTGTTTAAGCTTTCAAACTACCATCCTCTCCTTTTTTATTGCATATGTTCATACTAGGTAAGATTAATGCTACTTACAGTTACACCCAAAAAATATATAGACAACTTTTTTTCAACTTTTATGTTTTATCTGACCATTAACAAAGCATTTTTTTTTTTTTTTTACACACTATTATACATAATTTTTTTACTTCTCACCAAATGTAAAATTTTTTGTAAATTTTTTTTTTTTTTAAATTATCTGTAGACTTACTCTGTTGGTGTTGTGTAAAAGCTCTCTAGTTTGTCATTTTCTGAAATGGCCTGTTGCAGTTTGCAGAAGTAATGGGGCATCATAAATTCCACTACTGACCACACCATCGTTCAATGAGAAAATTTAAGGCCTTCTTTTCCTTATCTGACTCCTTGAGACTTGAGACATGAACTCTGCCTCTTCCGAGAAAGAGAGAAAGACAACCTTGCCAAAAAAAATATATTATTATTATTATTATTATTATTATTATTATTATTATAGATGCAAATAAAAAAAATTTAATATTTGTTAATGTGGTAGAGTCATAGTTTTAAAAATCGGACCGGACCGGCCGGTCCGGCCGGTTTAACCGAAAATCGGTTTTTAATTCAATCCGGTTATGTTAAAAAACCGGAAATAATATAAAAATCGCAAAATAGTAAAAATCGGCCGATTTAATCGAAAAATCGGAAACCGACGCGGTTGAACCGGTTACTGACCGGTTATTTCTTTTTTGTCCTTTCCCAGCCTAAAACAACAAAACTACGTCATTTTTAGCGGTTTTTCATTAAAACTTCAGATGCTTTGTTAAAAAAATAAAATAAAGAGAGAGAGAGAGATTTTGTTTCAGAGTTGAGAGGAGAGATTTTTGCTTTTGAAAATGCTCTCAAGCCTGAAGTGGTGAAGCCTAAGAGCTAAGACACCAACAGTGACCCCAAAATCATCAGATCTCCTATCTTTGTGGTGAGGAAGGAGTCCAAAAACCAAGCAAATTTACAATGATTTATCAGTCCGTTTCAGTCTTTGTTTGCTGCTCTTGCACAATTGCACTTGCACATACCCAACTGATGAGAAAGACACAGAGAGGGAAAGAATATTGAAGAGGGAAATGAAAGTTTAGCAAAAAGTAGAATAGGAAAGACCGAAAGAATAAGTTCAGATATTTGGTTTGAAAGTTTGAATAAACGTGTGGTCCAGTGTGGCTAAACTATAAAGTAGATTTTCAAGATGAGTGGTGGGGTGATATACACGTGTAAGTGTAGGATAGGTGGGAAAAAAAAATCAAGTGGGCAATGTTATTGTTACTCTGGGTTGACTTACTTTGTGTTATTTGACAAATTAAGGAATAACTAAAAATGGTTTGTAATTCTTATACTTGACCTTTTTATGGTTTTTTTTTTTTTTTGTTGAATTTTGTTAAGTAGTGTCCAAAAGTTGGTAAGTTAATATTTAATGTTTGACTATTATTTAATTTTTTATTTAAAATTACTAATTATAAAATTATTTATTTATTTATATAATTAATATTTATTTATTTATTATTTATGACATCATCAGTTAGACCACCGGTCGGACCCCGGTCGAACCATAAAACCGATAAACACCTCCTATTTCGGTTCTTTCACCGTACCGGTTTTTAAAACTATGGGTAGAGTGTTAACGGGCACTAATGTCGGTTAAAAAATAGTTTTATCTGTATATATTAAGAGGATTCAGAAAGTTAGTTATTATTTTTTTTCCTGTCAAAAATATTCCTAAATTAATTAATCAATAACTTAAAAATGGAATTAAAATAGTAAATTGGCAAAAGAAAGTTAGTTATTATTTTTTTTACTGTCAAAAATACTCTTACCTAAAATTAAAAAATGGGGTTAAAATAGTAAATTGACAAAAATAATAAATTCCTACTTCTACGTTGAAACGTCTTCCTGCTTCTAATAGACTCTTACTTTTACGTTAATTTAAATTCTCAATTCTACTCTCTAACTCTCTACAAAATAGGATCACTCTTTTGTTAGTTTTAAAACTCCTCCAATCTACAAAACTCACCTCACGTATCTTTTTTTTTTTTTTTTTTTGTGATTAGAAAAAATAGAAATCTCAAATTATAATGAATGCTAGTATCAAATTATTTTGATTTATGGCTAAATTTTTTAACCTATTTTATACTATGTAAAGTTAACAGAGGTAACTTTTTGAGTTCTATTTGTTATCTTATTAATATTTTCAATCCCCTCATTAATTCATACCATTTTTTTTATTACCTAAATTCCAAATAAATCATTCTTAAAAAACATCTTGTAATACCAATTAATATTTCTCTAAAAAAAATAATGTCAATACTAAGCTCAAATAAAACCGAGTACAAACTTGCCACAGGCATGTATAAATAATGTTATAAAATTTTGTGTTTACGTGGCATTGCTAATAAACAAAAATGAACCTTGTCCGTCTATCATTTTCTATATGGGCCTAGCATATCTATAAAACTCCCAGGAAATAAATATTATTGGTCCTTTGAATACAGAACTAGACCTATAAAACTTAAAAGCCCCATTGAATGCTCTACTTATAAAGCGATGAGGTACCCATTCTCCATACAGGGGTCATGCATTTCTGCTGCCTCTAGCTTTGACCAATTGGCACACCTCACAGGCTTGCACTAATCTCAATCACCAAATATTGAGCAATTGAAAAAATAAATAAATAAAAGTTGTGTTTGCCCTGTTTGTGTATAAAGTAGTGGAAATTATTGCTGGTCGTTGTGAGTAAGTGCCTGGGTGGCCTTGTGTGAGTTTGAGGGTTGTCTCTAACTTCTCTTCTGTGTTTTTCTAGACTTTTGAAAGTGTGCGTTTGTGTTGGGAATTAAGGATGAGCTATTTGGGTGTTGGTATAAGTCCTGGGAATGTCCCAGTGTCTCATAGCATGAATGTGAAGGTAGTTGATAGGAGAGTGAGGGTGGCAGAGCTGGTGTTGAGGTGTGTGATCTGTGGTCTTGGAGTTCTTGCAGCTGTTCTTGTGGGGACTGATTCCCAGGTCAGAGAAATCTTCTCAATCCGAAAGAAAGCTAAATATACAGATATGAAAGCTCTTGTGTAAGATCTCAAACCATCTCTCTCTCTCTCTCTCTCTCTCTCTCTCTCTCTCTTTTTGAGGTTATTTCTGATCAAATTTCGCTTTGTGTTACCATTTTCTGCAGCTTTTTGGTGATAGCAAATGGGATAGCTGCTGCCTACTCGTTGATGCAAGTGTTGCGTTGTGTTGTGAGCATGATTAGAGGGCATGTGCTTTTCAGCAAGCCCTTAGCTTGGGCAATCTTCTCTGGTGATCAGGTACATTGCCTTCTAGACTTTTTTATGATGATCCAAAACAAAACAAAGATCTACCCTTTATGCTAATTTATTTATGGCCTTAATTCTTTTCTTTTTTTCTTTTTGCACATGGCATGCATGAAAATCCATGTGAATCAAGAAAAATATTACAAATCTGAACTTCAGATTCTGAATGAGTATGTTACCTTGAAGACATTGAAAGTAAAGTTCATAGTTTTATTAGGATTATACACAGTAACATGGTAAAAGGTTAGTACAATTGGTTAAATACTTAAATATCATGTCTCATGATGATAGGATCCAATATTTCATCTCCTCCCCTTTTGGTCAAGTTACCCAGATTTTGGTTTTTCTTTTTGATAGTGCTAATAATCTTTTCCCTTTTTTTAACATTAAACTCAGCTAGACATTAACAACATTACACTTAACTATTCACCCCAAAAGGTGTTATTGACCTGTTTGGATTATTTGCAAAATGAATATTAAAACAAAATTGAATGTATACCAGCTATACTGAGCTCCATTGTTTTTATTATGTTTAATAGACTAGAAAATGAATCTCAGATGCTGAAATGAGCCTTTTTTATTTATGAATGATAAGTTTATTATTCACACGGCAATATACACCAGAACAATAACAAACACCAAAACAAGCCCCGACTCCACAAGCTGCCACACTACTGAACAACACCAACATAACAGATACCACAAACATAGCACTACAACCAACTGCCACAACTGAAACAAACCAGCTAACAAAACATCATTAGCACTGCAAAGTACAAATAGAAACAATTAAAACTCACAAACACAATGGAATTCTTCAAAGGCAGCAAAGGGATCTGTTAAGAATAGAGCTTCAAATGCACCAATAAATCCGACACCTGACATTAAACAACACAGCATGAACCAACTCTTCTTCAGGTCTAACACTCTCATTATAAATTTCAGCATTTGGATTGCATCAACGATGGTAATAATCACAGACCAGGCTATCATACACAAAGTATGCTGAAAAGTTTCAACTCCCAACTTCTTCACCACTCAGTCTACCCCCTACTTGCCTATTGATCAAACATCTTAAAGCAGTTAGTCACACCCCTTTAGAAAAGGACAAGCAAAATAAAGATTATTTCTAGTCTCAATTCTTTCCTGTAGTATAGATCACCTTTATAACCCCCAACCAGTAAGCCTATCTTTTTAGATAGCCAACCAAGCAACAAACGCATGTTTAGGAATGTTCTCAGGGAAACAGACTAGTTGCAACTAGCACACAATAGGCTATTAAGTTTTAACACAAAGAACACCAACTATTCTTACAATTAAAGCACCCAACTTGCTTTCAATATCAGCCACACTATTAGATTTGGCAAGAGGCCAGTTCTAATGATTATTAGTAATACTTATCAGGAGGTTTGTTAGTGATATTGTACATGATTCTGTTGCCATAATTCAAGAGCAAAAAGGTCATCGATATGTCAATCATCATGCCACTCAATGTTGAGTATACATGAGTGAGTGAAGTCCCATATTGAATAAGAATGACAAAGAATGGTTAATATAACATAATTGGGCCCAAACTCGTAGGCTTAAGCCTTTTGGGTTAAGTGGTATTCCTATATGTTATATTAACTACTCAATTGGAGTATTCCCAAGGTGTTATCTCCCCTACACTCAAATATATGCCCACCATTCCCAATTTTATGCCTCAATGAAAGCCTAACTTTATTTCTCAGTTTTAGGAATTTCCCTCCACTCCCAATTACAAAGCCCTTGTGGCAGACTCTTGCAGAACCTTTTCTAATATTTTCAGGGGTAAAAAACAAAAGGATCTTCCTCTTCTCCCAAAAGCATTCATTTGGTATAGGAATCATCAGCGAAGATCTTAATCTGATTGTTTTCTTTTCCTTCTTATTTCTTAAGCCAAACCGAAGGTTAATGTACAAAGCAACAGATTCATCAACTTGAAAGGTCTAGGCCCTTGAGAACTTTGTCACAATTAGTTGCATACTTGCATGGGTGTCCAGCTCTTCAATTACCTGACTATTATCTTGAGTGCGTGTTTCTTGTGGGTAGCCTCAAGACGCTTACCCAGAATTTTAAGCCCAAAACCCTTATGAATCTCATGAGACATAAGAAACCACTAAACCAACCCACTGGAGGTGCATGAGTGTCATACAATTACAAATAGCAATAAGCACACTGCGCAACAGTATCCTCTCCCTTTCAAATTCTATCCATTTTTGTTTATTTTTATAGTTGAAATTTTATTTCATATAGACTACCATATTATTTAAAATTTTAAATAACGTAGCTGTGCATCTTTAGATTCATAATATATATATATATATATATATATATATATATGAACCAAAGATCATTTTCTGCATTCTCAGTAGGGCCATTTCTCTGCACGTCTGATGTCTCATTTTTGTCACTATCACAACCGACACAATATTTAGCCCAAAAAAAAACAACCATCGGCACAACAAGGCAATATGCATGTGTTCATTTGGCCTTTGATCACATCCTGTTGCTTCATGTCTACCAATAAATTTTTGGTCCTCTTCATGACGTGACTATCTCATGATGTCCAAATCGGTAGTATGTAGTCAGTGATGAACACTCCTGGGCCACATATGCTGATATATATATATATATATATCATTGTTAAGCAATCCAAACTAATAAGTATATGCCTCTTGTATTTTTGTTTCTATTTCATATGGTTATGAAACATTTCACGTTTGAATTAAATGCAGCCTTGCACTATTATTTATGACCTCAATTAATGTACTTCCTAAATAAAATTTGTGAGACAGACTGATAAGACTTGACTAGGTGGTAAGATCGAAGCTGTGGACCTTCTTTCTCTTGTCCAATTTTGTTTTTTCTTTCCTTCTCCCTTTCCTCTCTATGGGCCTCTCCCTTCACAGCACATATTCCACATTGGTTATTTCCCATTCTCTTTTATGTGTTAAAATGTAAATATTTTTAAAACGTGGACATTTTTGTATCAATTGTGGATATGTGTGTGAAATGGTAAATGTAAACTAGTGTGACAAAAATGTGGATTTGGACACGTTTTTCACAAGCTAATTAGAGTTGCTATGGAGGAAAGGGCAAAATATGTGACTGCATGTGCTAGCTATAACTAATGAGGAAGGGGTGCTTGTTAGATTAATTTGGAGGTGATCATAAATGATAATCTTCAATTTTGGCAGTAGATAATTTGCATAGTGTTGTCTCGTGAAGATATATATAATATCCATGGCTGTCATACCATGTCTAAAGTCCATAAAGTCCACTGGTCATTCGGTACTCCTCCGTGATAAATGCCACTAATTAGTGCTATCAATTTGATGCAACATGTAGCAACTATTCATTTGTCATGTTTCATTTATATTATTAAGAGAGATGCTACGTCCACAACATTTTTACAATATTTTTACAACAAATCACAGGTGATTAGTTGTTATTGGTTTAAATTTGAACCTAACACTAAGATTACTTTTTTGTCCCAATAATAACTACTAGTAACAACATGCCATTTAGGATTTGTTGTAAAAATATTGTAGACATATCATTTCTCTATTATTAATTATCTTGTAACATTAAAAAGAAAAACTAATTAACTTGTTTATGCAGGTAATGGCATATTTGACCGTGGCCGCGGTGGCTGCTAATGCACAATCAGCAGTGATTTCGAAGTTGGGGCAGCCAGAACTGCAATGGATGAAGATATGCAATATGTATGGGAAGTATTGTAACCAAATTGGTGAGGGAATAGCGAGTGCACTCTTAGTTAGCCTTAGCATGGTTGCCATTTCTTGTATGTCTGCTTTTAGCCTCTTCCGCTTGTATGGTGGGAACAAGGGCAAGGGCAGCCCAAGGTGGTGGTAGGCTAACTCTCGGTTGTAACTAATAGACTTATCTTAGTTATATGTATCTATAGTCCAATACCCTCTTAGCTCTTGCCCACATGGTTATGTAATTTGGATGCCTTCTATGTATGATGATGATGAAAAGTGGGCTTGTGACACTCTGCATATATAACAATAAATTGAGGCTTGGTTTCTACATATACAGCTGTGTTAAGTCTGTTTTAGTATGCTACAAAAATTAAAAAAAGAAATAAATTCTATAGATGGCATCTATACCTATGGGGATCCGTATTATAATAATTATTTTTTATCATCAGGTCAAAATACCAATTAAGTTAACTGAAATTTACACAAAAATAAATATTATACTAAAGTGGACAATGACCAATTAGCTGAATTTAACATTAGCATTCATGGGAAATAACAAACCAAGGAAAAGAAAAGAAAAAGGCTTATCTACTCATTACTCTCCTTAAAATGAACTAGACGTACAAAATAGACTTTATTTTCAGGTTGTTGCAAACAATTCACTACCATTGTCCATAATTAAATTTGAATAAAGTCTTATTCCCCTTCAAATTGAATATTGCCTAAAAATTCAAAAAATAAAGTGGCCATCTAACCTACTTTTAGCTGGTGGTCTCTCCAAAAATAAATAAAAAATAAAAAATTCATTTTACATAACATATTCAAAAGTAAGGTATTAGCTGTGTCAGCTTGTGCCGACGCCCTGGCCAAGAAGGCAGTCTTTAGCCAACAGGATCTTTGTTTATTAGACACTCTGCCTGTGGAGATGCCTCAACTGTTGATGCAAGAACTCTCTGATCTATTTTGTAACCGTGTTTGTAACACTGCAGCCCCTGTGGCTGGTTCCTAGCTCTTAATATATTCCATGTTTATCAAAAAAAAAAAAAAATTGTGTCAGCTTTTTTTTTTTTTTTTTTTTTTTTTTTTATTCCATGTTTATCAAAAAAAAAAAAAAATTGTGTCAGCTTGTTTATTAAATAACATGATTTTTTTTTTTTTAATTCATAGCTCTTAATAGGTTGTTCTTGCGTTCTAGAATTTGATTCAAAAACCTCCCTCGTGAGTAAATATCGTTTTTGCAATCATCGTTTACACACTGTTCTTTTTTGTCACCATGTGGAATCTGGGGACTTTATATATATATATATATATATATATATATATATATATATATATATATTTTTTTTTTTTTTTTTTGATGAGGAAAATTTCATTTAAAAAACAAACAAGATACAACAAGGCATAAACAGCAAGCCAAGTTACATACAGTCCAAGTGCATCAGTGTCCTAACTATAGGAGGAGAAACACCCCTCCACAAGTGACAGACATTATTACAACGAGCAAACTTGGCAAGCTCATGTGCCACCCTATTAAAGTCCCTTTTCAGGTGCCGAATCTGCCAGCCAGCAAAACCATCAAGGAGGTTCACTATACCATTAACAATGTGACCGAGCCCCCCACTATAATCCTTAGCTAAAATGCACTGCACAGTAGCAAGAGAGTCCGATTCAATGATTATCTGTTGAAGGTCCAATTCTCTAGCAAGAAGGATTCCTGCCTCAATTGCCAGAGCCTCAGTCTCCTCCACGGTAAAGCAGCCAGGAAGAACACGGCGGAGAGCACCAGCTGCCTAGCCTCTACAGTCCCTGACAATGACTCCAATACTAGACAGCGCGCCAACTCCACCCATCGCTCTGTCAGTGTTGATTTTGAACACTCCATCAGGTGGCTTTCTCTAGCTCACCTCACCAACCTTAGGGCCCAAGGAGCAAAATTTTCCAGCTTCCTTGAAGTCAGAGATCAAACTAACTGCATAATTCCAAACTTGATCAGCCCCCTGACAGACCGACTCAAACACCCTCAGATTTCTGTTATGCCAAATAGCCCACGCCACCACAAATAAAATCTCTAAATCCTTAAGATTACCGGCTGCTAACACCTTCAAAGCAGTATCCGAGAAATCTAAAGACTCAGTGCCTAAATCAATTTGGCAATCTTTCCACAATCTCCAAACCTCCTTCACGGCATTACAGCTACACAGAGCATGCAGGATAGTTTCATCCTCCAAGCCACACACCGAACATAGCCCATCCGTGCTAACCCCTCTCTTCCTTAAATTAGACATAGTTGGCAATGCATTAACACAAGCTTTCCAAGAAAAGATTCTTATTTTTGGGGGGATTTTAAGAAGCCATATCCGTTTCCAAAGGGGAGTTCTAGGGTCCCGTAAGAGCACTCGCCACTACCAGAAGAATTTATGATAAAAAGAGCCACATAGTACGCACTTTTTATAGAAAAAATCCCCTTTTTGTTTCCCACCCAAATTATTTTGTCCTCAGGAAGATTATGGCTTAATGGAATATTGAGGATAGTTTCAACCTCAAAAGGAAGAAATAAGGATTTCAAAGTGTCAACCTTCCATCTTTTTGTGTCCTCATCAATTAATGCCGAAACCATAGGAAAATCATCAAAAGGCTGAGGATGAGAAATTACCTTACAAGTTGTTGGAGTGGGGAGCCACTTGTCCTCCCAAATGTGGATTAGCCTTCCGTTACCAACTCTCCAACGAGAGCCATTCCGAACCACTTCAAGACCTTTAAAAATGCTTCTCCATGTGTATGAAGGGCTGCAACCCAGTTTTGAGTTCAAGATATCTCCACTCAGATAGTATCTAGCTTTAAGAACTTTTGCACAAAGGGATTCCGGGTTAGACAAAAGTCTCCATCCCTGCTTTGCGAGCATTGCTAGATTGAAGGCCTGGAAGTTACGGAATCCCATGCCTCCATTTGATTTTGCTTTACATATCTTCTCCCAACTCACCCAAGCAATTTTCCTCTCTTCTTTTCTTTGCCCCCAACAAAAGTTTCTAATCATCCCTTAAATCTCTTCACACAACCCTTTCGGGATTAGAAAACAACTCATGGTGTAAATAGGAACCGCTTGCGTCACGGCCTTTATCAAAATCTCCTTTCCTCCTATGGACAACAACTTCTCTTTCCATCCCGCCAACTTCCTCCCCACCTTTTCCTTTACTTCTGCAAAAACTTCGGTCTTGGACCTTCCAATGATGGATGGAAGCCCCAAATATTTCCCATGCCTCGTGTCTTGCATCGGACCAAGGATGTCCAACACTTTATTCCTTCTTTCCTGAGGGGTATTATGGCTGAAAATAACAGATGATTTCTCCGCATTAATTTTCTGACTAGATGCGGCTTCGTAAAGCTCAAGGATCTCAATTATTTTGCGGCATTCTTGCTCAGAAGCTTTACAGAACAAGAGACTATCGTCCACAAAGAAAAGATGAGAAACCATAGGACAACCTCTGCAAATGGATAATCCGCTCAACATTTGATTCCTTACTGCCTCGTTGATTAGAGAAGAAAAACCATCTGCACATAATAAAAATAGATAAGGAGATAAGGAATCTCCTTGGCGGAGACCCCTTGTAGGGAAAATACTACCATGGACCACTCCATTAATAACCATAGAATAAGAAACAGTAGTTAAGCATTTCATAATTAATTGGATCCATTTTTCATGGAATCCCATTTTTTCCATAACATCTTCAATAAACTTCCACTCAACACGATCATAGGCCTTACTCATATCAAGCTTAATCGCCATAAAATTTTCCTTCCCCTCCTTTTTATGTTCTAGGTAGTGCATTAATTCATAGGCAACTAAAACAGTATCAGTGATAAGCCTTTCAGACAGAAAGGCACTTTGGTTTTCCGATATAATCCGAGGAAGGATGTTTTTTAGGCGATTAGCAATAACTTTAGACACCAGTTTATAGACTACATTGCATAAACTTATCGACCTAAAATCAGACATTTTCGATGGACAATTAATTTTTGGGATTAAAGTGATGTTGGTTCGGTTTATGTCAGCAATTAAAATATCAGAATTAAGCACATTCAGCACCATGCAAGTAATGTCATTCCCCACCACATCCCAATATTTTTGAAAGAAAATTGCGGACATACCATCCGGGCCCGGAGCCTTTGTAGGGTACATTTGCTTCAACGCGGATACGACTTCTTCTCTTGTAAATGCCGCAATTAGCCCCCGGTTCATCTCGTCAGTTACTTTGGTGGGAATTGTGTTAGAGACCTCCATAATCCGGCAAGGGTTGGAAGTAGTGAACAGAGTCTCAAAGTAAGCAATAGCCGTTGCCGCAATGCTCTCATTTGTATCACACCAATTCCCATTTTCGTCCCAAATGCCACTAATATAGTTTTTCTTTCTCCTTTGCGAGGCCTTTGAATGGAAGAACTTCGTATTTCGGTCCCCTTGGCCATACCAGAAAATTCGTGATCTTTGGTGCCAAAGAGTTTCCTCACAATCAAGAAGTTCATTAATCTCCTTTCTTAAACTATTTATCTCCTTCCCCATAACTCCGTCTCTATCTTGCAAGGTTAACTCATTAAGAGCTTTCCTTTTTCTCTGAATTTGCTTCGGCACATAACCAAAAACCGCCTTATTCCACTTTTCCAACTCAGCAGCACAACTTTGAAGACTTGAAGAAATGCTATCCGGAGTGCCCCTGTGCAAGCACCCCTCCCACGTGTTCTTAATAATATCCTTACACTCCTCTTTTTTTGTCCACATTTCCTCGAAATGGAACCTGCACTTCCTGGAGGGCTATATAGCAATTGAGTCGGCAATCAACAACGCACAATGGTCGGACGTCGAATCAACCAAGTGGAGGACTCTAGTACCACTAAAGTAGCTAATCCAATCATTAGTAGCCAAAGCTCTATCTAACCTCAGATAAATGCGATTATTCCCTTCTTGCATGTTGCACCATGTAAAGTCCGGTCCGCAATACCCCAAGTCTTTAAAACCGCAAGTGTTAACCACCTCACAGAACCCATCCATTTGCCTTTAAGGCCGAGGAGCCCCCCCCCCCCCCCATCTTCTCTTCCTTAGACAAAATCTCATTAAAATCCCCATAACACAGCCAAGGAAGCTGGAATTTCCTATTCAGAGCAGCAAGTTCATTCCAAGATTCCTGTCTTCTGTGAGTTTCCGATTTTCTGTAGAAACCGGTCATACGCCACTTAAATCCTGAGTCCTGTTCTAAGATAATCGCAACAATGTGATTTCTAGAATAACCCATAATTTCTAAGGCTACTTCTATTTTCCACAACATCGCTAAACCACCTCCCCTGCCCTTACTAGGCACAATCAACCCATTAACAAAATTTATTTTCTCCATAATTTTTTCCATAGCTTTCTTTTTAATTTTTGTTTCCGACAGAAAAATAATTTTGGGATTCCATCGTTGGACTAATTCGCCCAACACACGAACTGTTCGGAGGTTCCCAAGCCCCCGGTAGTTCCACCCCAATGTAATCATTGCTCCCGGCAGTGCTGCCTAGCAGCCACCACCGTTTCCTCAAAGAAATTTTCACAGAAAGCAACATTGTTCTTACCTTCCTCATTGCAACTTCTCTTCTGGGGTCGCCCTTCCCTTTCTGCAAGCGTGTCTGTATCCTCACGCCTCTTGGTGCCTACTACTATCTCCAGAGACTATAAACCAGCTCTCTGGGTCTTTCCTATTTCCCTGGCCACCTTCTTTAAATTCCCTTTCCTGTTCCACTCTTTCCTTTGTTTGGGCCGGCCTACCCTTCTTCTTCAGTATTATTTGTCTTAGTTATTTTGGGCTTAAGTGAGCTGACTTCTCTTGGCTCTAACATGTCTATCTTGGGCTTAAGTTGACAAGAAGCCCCTTTTTCCTTCAAGTTGGGCTCCCCGACCAGGCCCACCCATGAATCTTTTTCTTCATCTTTAGTTTCGGACAGGTCCCCAACCAGAAGACTTTTGGTTTGTCTTTGAGTGCTACATGTCTCCTCTCCCTTGCTTTCTTCCTGTTTCTCAGCATTCAAATTGTCACATCTACTCTGAAGACTTTCTGCACTTCTCTCTGACCGAGCAACTTGTCCCTTTTTTTCCGGCTTTTCAAATCTTTCCAATCCTTCGAGATTGACCCTTCCGCCCCATCTGCTTCTCTTCTCACCTTCAACTTGGACAGAAGCCTCCATCTCCCCCGCCGTGGCTTGGACTGTCTTCCCCAGATCATCTCCATTTTGCTATCTTATGCACTTGATAGGTGGTATCTCCCTTTGTACTTTTCTAGTACACGAACCTAGTAGTATTTTGTTATCTTATGCACCAAAATCTCAACCAAAAAAAAAAAAAAAAAAAGAGTGAAGAAGAAAAGAAGAAGGCAATCGGGTGAAACCTATAACCTCGTCATCAAACTCTACCTTATAAAGAATATTCCCATACATAAAATATTTAAAATTAACGATTAATTGTACTTAATCACCTTTTCATCATATTATTTGCAGTATGTATTCTAAATTTTAAAATTATCAATCAACACCCTCAAATCAAGAATAATTTGTGATATTCATGCTCACCATCCAAATTAGTAATCCACTTTGCAAATGATATAATCGGTTTTATGGCGCACATTGTAAATAGTCTCATAATTTAGGATGCACATTTTTTTTAAAAAAAAAACAAAAGTATCCAGATATCTTGTATTTAACTATTCCCTCGAGCATATACAGTCCCCTAACTCCACACGCATGAAGTTATTACAAGAAAGAATCCCTTGGAGTGACTCCAAGATGCTAACAACAAAACCTAGAATCTCATAGATATCATAAGATTTTAGAAACTACCAACTCCTTAAAGATTGGAGGTATATTTCTAATGCTCTCATAGTTTGGGAACAATTTATTTAGCTTATTTAGCTTTTTATTAGCTAAAGGTGTACTAAAGTATATTTATATTTTTGAAAATATAAGGAAAAAAAAGTTTTTAAGAAACTACACATAAAAGCCAAAAGCAAAAAAGCTAACTTAATGGTCTGTTCGAGATCCGTTTATTTTGCTGAAATTGAAAAAAAAAATTTTGAAAATACTTTAGATAAAGGTAAAAGTTAACTAAAATAATACAGTGTGATCAATGAATAGTACCAAAAAGTATAATAGAACCCATGAATAATAGCAAAAATAAGTTGAATAGTAAAATAAGTTGGCAAAAATAATTTTTGCCAAACGGACACTAAATTAAACATTGAGGCCTTGGCCATTACAAATTAGCATTGAATTAGACTATTGATTCCAAAATCTTAAATTCTAAATTGCATATTGCAAATACCCCTATACTTTATGGTGGATGATTGTGCTTAACCTTAAATTAATGCTGATGTCCCCCAAATAAAAAAATAAAAAAATGCCGATGTCCCAAAGTCTCATTTTCAATCAAATTTTGGAGAGTTGGGACCCAAGAACTCACCCAATAGATTAGCAAGTAGCAACAATCAACCAAATTTTGAAATTACTATCGTGATTATACAAATTTGGAAAGTGACTAACTATTTATCCCCACCTTTGATTTTTTAATTTTATTTTTAATTCCTTCCTCCATCAATCACGTATGCAACCACCGCCGACAACAAAATCAATCCCAAGTTATCTCACCAATAGGAAAATCAATCCCCAAATATATCAATCATCAATGAGTGTCACTTCCTCGTAGTCAAAGTCACGATTCAATAAATACCATGACCGTATTGACACAAAGAAACTAAACCAGAGGGAAATAATTAAACAAGAGAGAGAAAGAAAGGGATTAAGGAGGGAAAAAGAAGAAGAAGAAGAGTGCATTGGGATTTTTTTTTTTGAAGAATAAATGAAATATAGTAATATAATAGATAGATTGTTGGAGATTTTTTATTTATTTCATTTAAAAAAAAGTTGACTAGCTAACATAGAAAAATGAATTCTTAATTAAAAATTGGGGGAAATTTTGGCTCATTGATAACAAACAACTTCCAATTTTTATTTTATTTTTTATTTTTTTTAAAAACCCCTTCAAACTCGGTACCATTTTCCATCCAAAAACAACATTGAATTCTAAATAATAAGACCTATTTATAGATAGATTGCTCCAAAGCTATTACATCACAAAATATAGAAGGAGTAGAGCCAAGAACAAAACAACCTAAATATCCTTTGTTAAAAGACAAGACGAAACATTATCAACTTGTTTAGCCTCTCTAGAAGCCCACTTGAACGGAACAAACTAGCAATGACCTACTAACTTGGTGGTGTCTAAATATAAAACATGAATCCTCTAATAATAGTAGCAATAGATGACCTAGTAACAGCATTTATACAGATATTTGCATCACTTTCAACAATAGCTGGACTAACATACACTATTCTATCAAAATCATACATAATATATTAAAGTGGAAAAACTAAATCTAGAATTTAAATTAGATTCTAATTAAACTCCAATTTTGTGCCAAATGTTCTTCTAATTACTCAATTTTTTTGAATTAAAAGATAGAAAATTACCCTATTATTTATGTGAAGTGTTTTAAGATCAAAGTGTCTTTCCAATTACACACTAATTGTGTGTCAATTATATTTACACGCAAATTCATATATGTAAATTTTAAAAATAAAAAGCTCATTTTGAGACAAAGTGATGCACCATGTCAGTTAAGGTATTTTATCATCCTTAATCAGATATCTCTAACGTTAATGAGATAAAGATGAATAATTTTCAATTATTAGTAACTTAATCGGTAAAATCTCTAATAATTGGATATGAGATTTTTAGTGTCTTTGTACTAGTCTTCAACTAAGTCCACTTGTAAAACCTAACCCCCTCTCAAAAGTAAAACCTAACCCTCTCATCATCTTGTCTAGGTTCATCATCTTATCTAAGTTGAAAAAAAAAAAACCGGCAAAAAAATAGTCTTTTCAGGCCTGGCGGGTTGGACAATTTTTTGCATCTCCTGGTTCTTACACGTTACACAATCTTATCACCAAAGTAACGTGAGTGGTAGTGGACCGTGGCGAACACGTGCCTTACTGAGTGACAAATTCCATACTCTACGCGGCGGACCACGAGACCAAACAAACAAACCTTTTTTGACTTTTTTTTTCAATAAAAATATCACACCTCATTGGTTCGGCAAAAAATATCTCAGCTTCATCACAGGTTCTAGTGTCACATACGATAATCACTTTCCCTTTCACGTTTCTCGTAAATTCACCGCCTCTGAACCAACCCTTCTTTCCTTTCCCTCTATTCAGTTTTCGTCTTTCTCTCACTGTAACGAAATCCCCGTAGCTTCCGGAACCCTAAAGACAAAGAGGAAAAAGAATAAGGAGGATTGAAGTCGCGGATTGAGTTCGCGAATTTAGAGAAGAAGAAGGAGAAGGAGATGTCGGAGAAATTCTCGGCGACGCTGCGGATTGGAGATCTGAGCGATTTCATTGCGCCGTCGCAGGCTTGCATAGTCTCTCTCAAGGGCCTCAAAGCCAATCCAACCAAGCCAGATAAACCTGAGGTTTTTTTTTTTTTTAATTGATTCAGAATTAGGGTTTTGATAAGCAAAAAGTATTCGTATTGAAGGGTTTTGAATTGAATTCATAATTTTTATTTATTTATTTATTATTAGTTCATTGGTCTGATTGTATTTTTGAAATTGTTGGTTTAAGGTTTCGATTTCTAACAAGCAATTGCAAAGTGAACCGGTTAAAATTTCACTCAAGGACTGCTTAGCATGCAGGTATTTTCACTTTTATCATATACCATTTTCTGTCTGTTTAATTGTTCTTCTTTGTTCTGAAATTTTTATTGAAGTTCTTATTAAGCTTAGTATGAAAAACTATTAACTAATATTAGTTATTTGCTGTAACGTTTATTGGGTCCGTTTGATTAGGTGTTTTGAGAGCTTAAAGGTGCGTTTTTAAAACCCCTCGGCTGGTAGCAATGTTTAAGTATTGTTGTTCAGTTTTCAATATTGTGGAAATACGTGTTTGAATTTTATAGAAATACATATGATATTATTGTTTAAACACTGAAAACTTTTTTTTTTTTTTTGATAAGTAAGAAGAGAATATTATTAATAAAAGAAAAGCAAGAGAAACACAAAGAGTTCCCGGTAGTGAACAAAGGAACAAAAAGACAGAGGCAGCCCCTAATCTATTCTAATAGATGAAAGAAAATCCAAAAGGGTAGAACAATCAGAGAAACCCCAACATCGAGACCAATCCAAGAGGGTCCGCTAGCACAATTCTAATAACTGAAAACTATTGTTTAAAAGCAAGTACCAAACAGCCCCCAAAACTCAACTGCAACTCCTCATAGTTTTTTTTTTTTTTCTTTTTTCTTTTTTCTTCTTCTCACGAACGCACATTTTAAACCTAAACCACCTTATACAAACACACCAATTATAAATGAGTGAACTGCTTGTAGCTTTATTGATATAGGTGTATTATATTCAGAGAAATGCTATGCCCACAACACTTTCACAATAAATGGTATAAAAATAATTTTAGTGATGGGTTCAAATTAGAATGAATAAGTGAATAACAACTTACCACTTAGGATTTGGTGTGAAAATGTTTTAGACGTAATACTTCTCTTGTATTCAAATATATATGATGTTAATTAGAAATTTAGACATAGACCCTGATGGCATATGGCTTGCAATAATTTAGTTGCTTATACTTTTTTTTTTTGGGTTATGTTTTTAATTGAATTAATTCAATCATAGTTTCTTAGGCTAGTGAACTTTTGTGGTTTCACTTGTTTTTGGGTACTCGTGACTCACACCCAAGTGGATTTCATGGACCTGTTATTTTTACTGTTGCGTTTTGGGAATTTGGTGGCCTTGCTGTTTCTTGGCTGTTCTTTTTTGTAAAAGCTAAAATGGGGTTTTAAAACTCTGTTCTTTAAAAAAAGTGTGGTTTTAGAACTGCTGAAGCAAACCATATCAATTGAAACTTTCTGTTGCAATTACACTTGTATTCTGTAAAGTGAAGGCAGGTGTACTTTTTAACGTCATCTGTGTTGTATATGACTATCGCCATGATAAGTGGATTAATTTTCTTGGGCCTTTTTTTATAAGTAATGATTTTTTTTTTGAGAAAGTAGATTACTTCATGTTCACAATGGTGTACTCAAAGTAATCTAAAAGAGTTACAAGGAATTATGCACAAGAGAGGAACAATTGGAGTTTCAAGGACACAGAGAGAGCTATGCCTGAGATCAAATTATTTTTCTTTTAAACTTTGTTGGAATGGATATCAACTTTGCATTGTTAGCCTTTATTTTCTGTTTCTTTGATTTGATGGAGTAATGTAATTTACGTGTTTGATTGTTCAGCCCCCAGCTGTAAATTCCGTATATACTTGGATGAATCTTTTTTTGATATCAATAAAATTTCATTACTTATAATTAGAGAAAAAAAAGGGTTAGAGATTCTTTAAAATCTTGGATGGCATTGCCATGTGTAAGACCCCAAGCATGTGTCTAATCAAACAGAGTTTGATTCAATAGGGATTCCAACTGAGCCATTGATCTTTCAGTATCTTCTAAAGTACGGCTGTATTTTTTCCTTCCACAATATATACATCAAACAAAGTGGATCAAGGTTCCAAATACTCAATGATTGATTCCCAAACCAATTCGTGCACCTAAACAATAGATCAGCTATCCTCTTTTATATCACCCACTGAATCCCAAAAAGCTCTAAAAACCTCTCCACAAAACATGCAACACCACAATGGATCATGTGGCCAACCATCTTATATATGCTCAGAAATTAATGCAAATGGATTAGGTGAAATTGTAGAGTTTATGAGTATGTATAGGTTCTAATATAGTGCCAATCCTTCAAGCTGTTAGGAGGCTACTTGCCAAAATTGTTGTTAGAGTAATTGCTTAAGAGGCATTAGAGATTCAAGATAGGATGTTTTAGATGCCAATATTTTGCCCTTGTATTGGTGACCTTCAATTGGAACATATTGTCTCTCTGGTTGCTTTGGACAATTTTTTTTTGATTTTCTTCCCGTATAAAGCTCTTAAAATTTATGATTTCAATTGACCATGCAGTGGATGTGTAACATCAGCTGAGACAGTTATGCTGGAGAAGCAAAGTTTGGATGAGTTTCTTGCTAATGTTAATAATGGGAAGACTGTCATTGTTTCACTCTCACCTCAGTCTAGAGCTTCCCTTGCAGTTCATTTTGGCATCTCTCCACTACAGGTGAAACTGACACTGTTTTTTTCTGATTTACTGCTTTCATTTACTTATATTCTTGATTCTTCCGTCCTATGGTTGAAGATTAGTTTAATTATAACTGCCATTTTTCTTTGTTGTGTTGAAGATTAGTCTAACTATGGTCTATGCCTCAAGTTTTCATTAGTTTGCAGTTATAGGAAAAGCCTTGAATCTCTCATAGTACTTTTCGATAATTGGTATGGTTTACACACATTCACTTCTAACAGTGAGTTCTTTTCCAATTTCAGGTTTTCAAGAAACTTACAACATTTTTTAAATCCTTGGGAGTAAAGGCAGTCTTCGATACTAGTTGCAGTAGAGACTTAACCCTTGTTGAAACTTGTAACGAGTTCATCAGTAGGTACAAACAAAGCCAATCAACTGATGATGAAAGATGTAATTTGTCACTGCCCATGATTTCATCAGCATGTCCAGGTATACATGTCAGCCTACAATGATTCTCTGATGCTATTGGACCCTTCCTTCCTGCCCCCTGCCCCAACCCTCTCTCTTCTCTCCTAAATGAGAACCCACAACCCAAAAAGGAAACTCCTGTCAAGAATTTCTTGTACAGTTTGGTGGATATGTGGTTGCATTGATTTTGGAGTCAGCATGGAGTCTATGTTTTTGAATTTCCTATTGATTAGGGATAGTGCTGTAGAGCATGTCTGAGTGTTGTAACATTGTATTTTGTTAAAAATTTCCTTTACTTGCAGGGTGGATATGTTATGCTGAAAAACAACTTGGGTCCTATATTCTGCCTTATATATCTTCAGTGAAGAGCCCCCAGCAGACAATTGGATCGATCGTTAAGCATCATGTATGTCGAGAAATGGCTCTTAGGTAATCCATCCAGCCTAATATCAAATCATCTCATTTTTATATCTGTGATGTGAAGTATATCTTCTCTTGGAGTCATAGGTTTATAAGAAAATTCTTAGAGCCTAAGTTGTATTATTATCTGAGGCTATTATAACTAGGATTAATTTATGCTGGTCAAGAAAATTCAGCATTTAGAATTTGGGCTTATAAATCTGCAGTTGGATAGTTCTTGATTATAATTTGATGGTTTTACAATGAAATTATTAGGCCAGACGAGGTTTACCATGTAACTGTAATGCCCTGTTATGATAAAAAGCTAGAAGCTGCCAGGGAGGACTTCGTGTTTCAAGCAGAACCCCAAAGTGAAACTCATGAAAATGGTCTTAGCATTCCAGAGGTAGACTCTGTGTTAACCACAGGGGAAGTTTTAGAATTGATACAGGTGAGATTTAATGTGCACCTCCATTATTATAGTGCATTCTCTAACAACAGCTATCTATATATATATTAATATTTTGTGGCCAATTTTTGTAGTTAAAATCAGTGGATTTTATATCCATGGAAGAGTCCCCACCAGATAGAATGTAAGAATCACACTGTCCTTTTAAGTTTGCCTTTGTGTCATAGAGTCATTTACATTAGTTTCTTGTGATCTTCCTGCAGGCTGGCTAATGTTAATGAAGAAGGGCATCTTTTTGGGGTCCATGGAAGTTCTGGAGGTTATGCTGAAGCAATTTTTCGATATGCTGCTAGATCACTCTTTGGAAGAGAAATTGAAGGTCCTCTTGACTTCAGAACGATTAGAAATTCAGATTTCCAAGAAGTGTCTCTTGAAGTAAGTTCAGGCCTATCGAATTTTCTTCATATAGCTTGTAGTCATATGGAGAATGTTCTTGTAAGAAGCTTTGCTTAACAGAAACCATACATTTTTTATGGGATATTGGCATGAGAATTTGATGTTCCCTCTAGCTAGACCTTTCCACTGAAATGAGCCTCATTGGACTTTGATTTATGAACAGTCCCGACGTTCCTCTCTTCAGAATGTCATATGCGTTTTTCTTAGGGACCAATCTGATAATTAGCTCCATTTTGTTTTTTTTAATTCTCATGCTTGACTATTTATAAAAATTGGGGGTAAGGCTACCTACCGTGACCTCTCTCAAACCTCACAAAAGTGAGAGCTTTGAGACCTGGGTACCACTTTTTTTATGCTTGACACTTTCTAATTGTTTCACATCTTTATGTGCCCTTTTGGATTTCTCACACTACAAAAATTTGAAATCTTTTCATAGGACATATTATTAAGTATCTGCATTTTGTTGCTCATTGTTGTGTAAGATATCATGTCTTCTTTTAATGTAGGTGGAGGGGAAAACTGTTCTGAAATTTGCATTGTGTTATGGTTTCCGGAACCTGCAAAATGTTGTCAGGAAAATTAAAATTGGAAAATGTGATTACCATTTCCTGGAGATCATGGCATGTCCTGCAGGTATTTTTCATTTTTCCTTATTTTATTTCATTTAAAAAAAAATTTACTTGTGAATGGATCATGTGCGTAATATATTTGGCCTGATTTTTTTTTAATAAGAAATTTGAAATTTGGATATGATCAAACAGGTTGCTTGAACGGTGGAGGTCAAATCAAGCCAAAGCCTGGGCAGTCTGCAAAGGAGTTGATTCAGTTATTAGAAGCTGCTTATATGGAAAATGTGAGTGTGTATTTGGAATTCTGGAAGTTTTTCAGATGACTTTCTGTGCTGTTAGATTCTACTTCTTGCAAAATTGGACTTTCATGTTGAAGCATGTCTTGGTTTGTTATATGATGAATTAATCTACTATTGGTGGGGGTCTAGTCCCTACGCATCCAGTAATCATACATTATTGAATCATCAACTTTGCTTACCCATGATAACTTAGGTTTCAATGTTATTTAATTGTCTCCCTGGAATGAACCTTATTGATGCTTATTTCTCAGGAAAAAAAAAAAAAACCTTATTGATGCTTGATCTGCACAATTGGAATTTTAACTCTATCCAAGGACATATCTTAAAGTACGGATATCCTTCACAATGGATTAACTGCCCCTAAAAAATCTCTAACTTAAATCCGTTTTAAGTACATAGACATACGAGCAATCAATGATGCTTCAAATGGTATGGTGATTAAAATGAACTTATTGAAAATGCTACATAGAGCTTTAGGGGATGATTTCATTTGGCTAGCATGTATTATTCACGCACACATTCATTTATTTATTTACTTTGCCTTGAGATTTTCTTTGGCTTGCGCATGGTCATGCTTCTATGGTTCTAATTGTTTATGCTTTTATTACCATTTACAGGTTCTGGTAGCTGACCCTTTCAAGAATCCCCTTGTAAAAAGCTTATATGATGAGTGGCTAGAGCAACCAGGCTCGGAGAAAGCTAAGAGATTCATGCACACAACATACCACCCTGTGGTAAAAAGCATTACTTCTCAGTTGCACAATTGGTAAAAAGTTTTGCTGTCCTAACCTCTGATTTCCTGAATTACGTTGAAAGTCGCCAAATTTGTCTCTCCACTGGCTCAACCCATCAGATTTGTGTGGCCATCACTTCTTGTTCTGGGGATTGCATCCATGGAGGAGTCCAGTTTTGATAGAGTACACGAATTTTTTTTGTTCTTTTTCAAATTTTTACTCATGTATATACTTCGTACTTGACTGTTAGCTAGAGAAAGATTACTTATGTGGCTATGTAATTCAGCATCTCTTATCTTTTATTTTTTCTATTGTATTTTCCTCTTTTTTTTTTACCTCCTTTTAAACGTTAAAGGCTCCAAATAAAATTGTCTTCATTCATGTATTATCCTCTTGTATCTGAATAAGACAATTGAACAGGCCAGGGAATGATAATGGCCTGCTTCTGAAACAAAATTGCTGTCCTTATATGGTTCATATAAATATATATTAAATTGGTTGCAATTGAGATGATAGATTTTTTTTTTTTTTTTTTTTTTTTTGGTAATGATGGCTGGCATGGTTTTAGCTGTTTATTTTTTTATGGCAAATGTTAACAAGTACCACAAGTTAAAATAATGTAGGTTTCATTTATTAAAAAAAAAATTGGATAAAGAGGAGAAATTGTATAAAACTGACATAAAGCTGTAAACCACAATGAAGTGATGTGCACATATCTCAGACTGGCAATTGTGAAAGCCATTGATAAAAATGCGATATACAAAAAGCAGACTTTTAATAGTGCAACAAGCTTGAACACATCTGGGTTCACTCTAATATTTTTTCAACAGAAACCCTTTGCAGGATTGTGCTGCAAATGCCTGCTATAAATTCATAAGAGATGCGAAGCATCACTTAAGCGCACATCTAAACACACCGTTTCACTTATAAGTTTCTGTTATTAGTCTTTAATTACACACGTGTATCAGGTGGTTAGTTTGTTAAGTCTATTATAACAAACTCCACCTTTCATGCTAAGCTCTTTCTCTCCTCTATTCTTATATAAACAGAATTCTCTTAATAATGTAATTAATGCAATACAAGTTTCTTTCACTCTTAGGGTTTTCTTGTATTTTAGCTTTTCTTTCATGGTATCAAAGCTTCGCTTCCATGGCGTCTGCTCCTTCAACTTCAGCTTCAACTTCATCATCTAATTCAACCACTCCACCTACAATGACAAACACTATCACTCATATCAATCCTTCACTTCTTTTACTCTCAAATATGTCGTCAATGATGACTGTGAAACTTGACTACTCCAACTACATTGTTTGGAAGCATCAAATTGAGGTTATCTTGGAAACTTACTCCATGATTGATGCTATCAATGATACTATGATGGCACCAGATCAATTCTTAAAGGTTTTTTCTAGTAATTTCACTACAAAAGTCAATCCAGATTTTCTCATTTGGAGAAATTGAGAGCAAGCTTTGTTTACCTTTCTCAATTCCACACTCTCCCCTTTTGTTCTTGCTCTTACTGTTGGGCAGAAATCTGGTCAAGGTGTTTAGAAAGTTCTGGAAAAACGTTTTGCCTCAATTTCTAGGTCAAGTGAGATGAGCTTGAGGAATGAATTGAATGTTGTGAAGAAAGGCACAGATCCAATTGATGTATACTTTCAAAAGATTAAGCAAATCCGTGACAAATTGGCTGCAGTATTAGTTGTTCTTGATGATGAAGAACTTCTTCATGTTGCACTTGATGGTTTACCATCAGAATATGACTCATTCAGTTCAGCTATTAGGACTTGCAGTGATGTTCTTATAGTTGAAGAACTTAATACTCTTCTCAATTCTGAGGAGAGAGCTATTAGGAAGAGATCTGGTGTGTTTGATACAACAACTATGGCTATGGCTGCCAATTATCAACCTCCAAGATTTGGTAGAGGTAGAGGCAGGAACAATACTTAGAAAGGTCGTGGTAATGGAGGAAGAAGTAACAGCTCTAGTGGTGGTGGTTATAATCCTAATGGTAACTTCAACAATAGCACTTTTTCCTTCTCCATACATTCAATCTCAGCCTAATCCACCACGATCTCCAAGGTCTCAAGGTCTATCTCAGAGACCACAGTGTCAAATTTGTGGAAAGAGTGGTCATACTACTCTTGACTATTATCACAGAATGGATTTTTCCTTTCAAGGAAAGCATGCTCCATCCAAGCTTGCTGCTATGTTGGCAAATTCATCTCAAGTTCATATGGCTAATGGGTGGCTCACTGATACAGGGTGTTCAGATCATGTTACACCAAATCTGGCCAACCTCTCACTACAACAACAACCTACAACTAGTTCTAAAACTGTGACTATTGATAATGGTCAAGAACTTCCTATGACTCATATTGGTAATGGTGAGTTATGTACTTCTACTCATAACTTTAAGCTTGATGGTATACTTAGAGTTCCTTATCTTGCTTCCAACTTACTATTTGTTCATAAACTTTGTTTGCAAAACAATGCATTTTGCTACTTTAATGCTTATAGATTCTTTATTCAGGATTTACCTACAGGGAAGATCCTTCACGAAGGATTGAGTAAGGACGGTGTCTACCCTATTCCTGCTCTATCTTCCTTGCACTCGTCCAATTCCACTGCCTTTTCTCACAAGTTCATCAATCTTCACAAGCTTCTGCTAGTCCTGCTCAAATCTCTCTTTGGCATAACAGACTTGGACATCCAAGTGCCAAACTCCTTCATTTTGCTATTCAGCCTATTAATCTTGCTTTTACATTCAATAAAATTAATGAATGTTGTTCTTCTTATACATATTGTATAAGTGCTAAAATGCATAGACTCCCTTTGAAGAAACATGAAATTCAATCTAAATCTATGCTTCAACTTGTGCATTCTGATATGTCCAGCACCTATTTCTTCCTTGCTTGGTTATAATTACTATGTTGTGTTCATTGATGATTTCACTAGGTTTACCTGGTTCTTTCTTCTCAAACAAAAGCATGAGTTGTTCACTGTGATTAAGCATTTTAAGAACCTAGTTGAGACTCTTAATTTCAAGATTTTTGTTCTGACCATGGCATTCTTCATCAAACCTCCTGTCCACATACTCCCCAACAGAATAGAATTTTTGAGAGAAAGCATAGGCATATTGTTGAGACTGGTCTAGCTTTACTATGTCAGTCTCATTTGCCATTGAATTTTTGGTCTTATGCTTTTTCCACTGCTTCCTTTCTTATAAATAGACTTCCTACTTCTGTTCTTGATTTTTTCTCACCTTGGGCAAAGGTCAATGCTGCTTCACCTTCTTTGTCAACCCTTAAGACCTTTGGGTGTGCCTGCTATCCCTATATCCGACCCTATAATAAAAACAAACTTCAACCTAGGTCTGTGGAGTGTGTATTTCTAGGCTATCTACCTTTGTCCAAAGGTTACTTATGTTTGGATCCCTTTACCAATAAAGTCTATACCACTTGCTA
The DNA here is from genome assembly GCF_001633185.2 of Quercus lobata. NCBI lineage: Eukaryota > Viridiplantae > Streptophyta > Magnoliopsida > Fagales > Fagaceae > Quercus > Quercus lobata. Next base: position 68,320,194 of record NC_044908.1, on the reverse strand, counting down.
TGCCTTATTCAATAAAATTCTTTTTCCCTTTGCTGTCAATCCTACTCTTACACATGCTCATATTCCCTTTTCTGCTGATGTGACTCATGCACAATGCTTTTCTTCTGATGTCATTGCCACACCAGCTGTTTCTTGTCCAGATTCTTCTTCCTCTTCTTGTTCCGTCCCATTTGTTGACTTTTTCCTTTTGAGCTTTTTTAGTCCTCCACTTCTATTTCTTGTGTCCCTGATCCTCCCTTATCTCATTTTCCCACTTCATCTGCTGTATCTGCTACCTCTACTCTTCCTAGCACTTCTCCCTTTCCTCCTAGTTCCTCATCTGCTCCCTCTCTTTCTGTTCCTGTCAATCATCATCCTATACTTACAAGATCAAAACTGGGTATCCATAAGCCTAAGGTTTTTAAAGTTGTGAATGATTACACTTATTAAGAACCTCCCTCCTTTGATGTGGCTTCTAAACACCCTCAGTGGGTTGCTACCATAGATTCAGAATTCCATACCTTGCTTAGGCAGCAGACCTGGTCCTTTGTTCCTCCTGGTGGATAAGAACATTGTTACTTGCAAATGGGTGTTCAAACTTAAAAGGAATAGTGATGGGACCATAGCTAGATATAAGGCCAGATTGGTTACTAAAGGTTATCTTCAGCAGTATGGCTTGGACTATGAGGACACTTTTAGTCCTGTAGTTAAACCCACTACTGTTAGGATCCTTCTTGCTCTTGCTGTGACTTATGGTTGGGAGTTGAAGCAATTGGATGTAAGAAATGCTTTCTTGCATGGTATCTTAAAGGAAGAAGTCTATATGGCTCAACCACAGGGTTATGTGGATCAAGCTTGTCCTAATCATGTTTGTTTGTTGCATAAGGCCTTGTATGGTTTAAAGCAGGCTCTTAGGGCTTGGTTTGAGAGGTTTGGTACCCAATTACTTCATGTTGGTTTTGTTGCCTCTAGTGCTGATGGGAATTTGTCTATGCTCATGATGGTCATCTTGTCTTCTTATTGCTGTATGTGGATGACATCATAGTGATTGGTAATCATCCTAGCTTCATTGCTTCTCTTATTGCTACACTGGGTCAAGATTTGGATCTTAAAGATCTAGGCAAGTTGCATTACTTTTTAGGGCTTCAGTTTGACTATACTTCTGCTAGGATTTTTGTCCATCAGTCTAAGTATGCTACTGATCTTCTGCACAAGTTTTCTATGTCTGAACGCAAGCCTTGCAAAACCCCTTGTGTCCCTAATGCTCATCTTGTTGCCAATGATAGTCCTCTACTACATGATCCTACAGCTTATAGAAGTATGGTGGGGCACTTGCCTCTTGTGCAACTGAACTATGTTGGATACGTATGTTGCTCAGGGATTTTGGTGTTTTTCTTCATACCTCTCCTACTTTATGGTGTGATAATGTATGTGCTTTGGTCATTGCTAGTAATCCTGTTTTTCATGCTTGGACCAAGCATATTGAAGTGGATTACCACTTTGTTCGTGAGAAGGTTCTCTGTCGTGATCTTCAGGTTAAATTTTTTTTCTTCTCATGATCAACTGGTTGATTTTCTCACCAAGGGTTTACCTTCTCCTCGGTTTCACTGGCTAGTTTCCAAGCTCATGTGGTGCTTCCCCATGACCTTGAGGGGGGATGAAGAACAGTCATACTTGAGTCTCAGCAACAAGCCTAGTGATGAGCCCAATACCAGTAGTGAGAACCTCAGCAACGAACCCAGTACCAGTAGTGAGTCCAAAAACAAAGATAAGCCCAAGCCCAATTCTGATCAAGCACACTGTATCATTTAAGAGCACATCAAAGCACACCATTTCACTTATAAGTTTCTGTTAATAGTCTGTTATTAGTCTTTAATTACACACGTGTATCAAGTGGTTAGTTTGTTAAGTCTGTTATAACAAACTCCACCTTTCACGCTAAGCTCTTCTCTCTCCTCTGTTCTTATATAAACAGAATTCTCTTAATAATGTAATTAATGCAATACAAGTTTCTTTCACTCTTAGGGTTTTCTTCTATTTTAGATTTCCTTTCAGTGAGGGATCTAGTTTTAGCTTTGAACCGTTTGGTGGAATCTCCTTGACTTTTACTAATGTTTAGGGATACACATTGGTAACATTGGATTCATAGGAGGGTTATCTGTATGTTGGTGTAAATGGAAGAAATGAGAGATTTTTATGTGGTTTTTAAGTCAGGAAAATGGTTTTCTTGTTTATTTTTAGGAGCTCTTTTGTGGTATACTTTGTGATAAAGGAAAAGGCTGAAAATGGGGTTTTGGAGCTTCGAGTAGGTGAAGGAAAAATGGGGACTTTTGCTTGGGATTTTGCGATGTTGGATGTTGGGGTTTTTAAGATAGAAGCTAAGGACCAACCATGGGACACAAGAAGAATTCTTTGGGGTTGTGCCCTCCCAAGGGGAAAGGGGACAAATCCTTCTTTAGTCCTTTAGAAAAAGATGAATATATAGGGTCCCCTTGGGTTTTAGGGGAATGTGAATAAGAATGGAAGTGGATAAGAATGTGACGTGTCACCCTTTGAGACAAACCTTGATTCACTTAGGCAGTGGATGAAACCTAGACTACAGTGCACTAGACCTTAAATCAACAATTATGAATAAAATTTGACATAATCATTAATTAAAGGAAATTAACTTGATCTTTAAATAAACCATGTATATGACCTCATAAAAATAAAGGGATCGAATATGAAAAAGTAATTGGACCCAGATAAAAACCGGATACGTAATTTATAAAAATTAGTTAAACTCCCTAATCAATCTGATGCTCAAACTTTAATGGCATGCTCAATAGAGGAATCTCAAATGGTATATTTAATACCAATTTTTCATGGAAATTAAACTAGAATTTAGCAAGCATTCCATAGAAAATTATGTACTTTTTCACAATTAAAATGCAAATTTGGTATTTTCCTTGAATTAAAGGGAATTCCATGATCCTAACACATAGCTCCAAAAATAATATCATCTCATGGTTATATTTCCAATAAAACTCAACTTTTAAATGTAATCAACTGCATAAAAATTGAAGAAATCAACCAAAAAGGGGGGGGGGGGGGGGGAGGGGCGAGGGGCTTGACTATTAGAATCATGAAATCATTCATTTTTAGGTCAAAAATTCTATCGAAATTTAGAGCCAAAAAAAATACAATATCAAAAAGAGAGAAAATAAGTGGCAGGTTTGAAATATTTTTAGGGACAAAATTGTCTTTCAGCTTGTATTGGTAGACTAAGTTGAGCTGTTTTTTTTTTTTTTTTTTTTTGGATTGGTGTCAACCACTTATTGGATATGGAACACCAACGCAGATGCTAATATGTTCTCCTAAACCAAGCCTCACAGACTTGCTTTTTCGATATTGTTTAATTTATATGACAAAAAAACCTACAAATCAAAGTTTTGATATCGTTGTAGACTCTATTTTAATTTGTCCATTGTAATGGAATATTTTGGTATAGAACCATTTCAACTTATTTAAATGTCATGTCTTTTGTGATACTTCAATAGTTGTAAGAGAAATATTTGAATACGAGATGTTCCTACTTTTTGTTATAACTTAGAACAACTAGAGCGTGACAATTAAAACATCTCACTTTTTTTTTTCTTTCTTTTTTTTCTTTTTTTGATGAAAAGGACAAAAGACTTTGTTTAGAAATAAAAGCAGTAAATACATCATGGAGAAAATCTTATTCTAGAAAATAAATTCTTCAATCCAAATAGAAAAGTCATTAATACCTAAAGCATGTTTAGCTAAAAGGTGAGCAGGCTTATTGTCTTGCTTACAAAATGAGAGAATATAACATTATCGAACTCATGGGAAGCAGCTAGCACCCCATAAATCAAAGAAGCCACCAACGAAGAAGCTGGGAATTCTCACACAAGACCTGGACTATGATTAGAGAGTCACCTTCTAACACAAAGTCTTGGAAGCCCATTTCCTCTGTAAACAAAATACCAATCTCAAAAGTATTGGCTTCAACTTCAACAGCCCCCATTGGAACCTGGAGCTTCTTACTCAGACCAACAATAAAATTTCCCGTATGATCTCAGATAATAACAACTACCCTAGCTTCTTTTTTATTTGAGAAAATCGCCCCATCCGCATTAGTCTTGTATGAAAGGGCTAACGGTACTAACCACTTTGACTCCAAAGGCTGAGAAAACTTCAACTGAACAACCAAAGCTACCCAATATTTCTCCAAATAATGCGTGCACCATTGGAACAATTGCTTCCCATTCTTTCTTGAACCACCATGTCTAACCTCATTCTTATTTATCCATAGAGCCCATACAATTGAGACCACCATTGCTGAATCCTCTCCTATCCACTTAGCCTCTATTTACACATACAATAGAAAATCCATAAAACTCCAAAAGTACAATGAAGACAAGGAGTGAAAAAGACTGGATAAAGCCTAAGTTTCACGAGCCTTAGGATACTCCCAGAATAGATGAAGCAAAGATTCTGAATTGACTCCACACTTCTCACAAGATGAAGCAAAGATTCTGAATTGACTCCACACTTCTCACAAGTACAATGCAAAAAAACATATTTATGAAATAGATTAGCTTTTGTTGGTAGAATATAATGTGCAGCTCTCCAAGCAAAGCGTCTAATTTTATGAGGAACTTGGATTTTCCATAGTTTCCCTCTAGAAAAGACGCACGCTACCTCCATCTGAAGTAGAGCCACCAACATCATTCCTATCCAAGTCCAACGCAACCTTATAAGTACACCTAACTGAAAATAACCCATTTGTAGTCTCTGCCCATATTTGCCTATCCTTAGCCTATTGCTCAATCGAATTCCACTCATATCTTCTGGGCTCAAAAGGAAGGAAAACAAGTTTAAGCACATCCAAATTCCAGCTTTGATTATCCAAATCAATAAGATCACTAACCATAGAGACCTATGGAAGTAGACTTCTAGGGGAGACAACCTTGTGTTGTGGTACAAATTTTCGAGCCTTGATTTTATTAGCCCACTCACAAAATACCCACATGAACCCACACATTATTTAAAACCCACATAAATATTTTCCATATATATTACCCAAATTTTCTCCAAGTTATTGGATCTTCACAAATACTCCGTATAAAAGCCCATAAATTGCCATGGGCTCTCTCACAAATATTACCCATTATATCCCACATATCATCCAACTTAAATTCTTCACAAATAATACTCATCATATTACTACCAAAATTGGGCCACAAAATTACATTATCCCCACACAAAGCCCGACATCATTTAGCTTGTGGGCAAAACCCAAAGAAAGCCCAAACTCCCTAAAGTCCCACTACAATGTGGCTAATTCAATATCCCACTACGATGTGGCAAATTCAAAGCCCGCTACAATGCGGCACTATTTACAAAACCCGTTGCTACACTGCAATACTTTACAAAATCTCAAAAACATTTTACAAAACCCAAATACTAATTTGGCACTATTTTTACAAAGCCCAAATACTAATTTGACACTATTTTTACAAAGTCCAAATACTAATTTGATAGTATCTTACAAAGCCCAAATACTAATCTGGTATCCATTTTACAAAGCCCAAAATCATTTTAGCAATATCTTACAAAGCCCAAAATAACATTTTGGCAAAAACAATTACTTTATACTCAAAGCCCAAATGTTAATTTGGCACTTATTTTGCAAAGCCCAAATAATCTTTTGGCAACTATTTCATAAAACCTATTTTACAAAGCCCAAATACTAATTTGGCACTATCTTACAAAACCCAAATACTAATTTGGCATTATTTTTACAAAACTCAAGTACTAATTTGGCACTATTTTATAAAAGCCCAAATATTATTTTGGCAACTCTTTCATAAAGCCCAAATACTAATTTGGCAATTATCTTTACACTATTTTTATAAAAGCCCAAATTCTAATTTGGCATCCATTTTACAAAGCCCAAAACTATTTTAGCAATATCTTACAAAGCCCAAAATAACATTTTGGCAAAAACAATTACTTTATACTCAAAGCCCAAATGTTAATTTGGCACTTATTTTGCAAAGCCCAAATAATCTTTTGGCAACTATTTCATAAAACCTATTTTACAAAGCCCAAATACTAATTTGGCACTATCTTACAAAACCCAAATACTAATTTGGCATTATTTTTACAAAACTCAAGTACTAATTTGGCACTATTTTATAAAAGCCCAAATATTATTTTGGCAACTCTTTCATAAAGCCCAAATACTAATTTGGCAATTATCTTTACACTATTTTTATAAAAGCCCAAATTCTAATTTGGCATCCATTTTACAAAGCCCAAAACTATTTTAGCAATATCTTACAAAGCCCAAAATAACATTTTGGCAAAAACAATTACTTTATACTCAAAGCCCAAATGTTAATTTGGCACTTATTTTGCAAAGCCCAAATAATCTTTTGGCAACTATTTCATAAAACCTATTTTACAAAGCCCAAATACTAATTTGGCACTATCTTACAAAACCCAAATACTAATTTGGCATTATTTTTACAAAACTCAAGTACTAATTTGGCACTATTTTATAAAAGCCCAAATATTATTTTGGCAACTCTTTCATAAAGCCCAAATACTAATTTGGCAATTATCTTTACACTATTTTTATAAAAGCCCAAATTCTAATTTGGCATCCATTTTACAAAGCCCAAAACTATTTTAGCAATTATCTTACAAAGCCCAAAATAACATTTTGGCAAAAACAATTACTTTATACTCAAAACCCAAATGTTAATTTGACACTTATTTTGCAAAGCCCAAATAATCTTTTGGCAACTATTTCATGAAGCCCAAATGCTACTTTGGCACATATTCACTAAATTCAAATATTATTTTAACATTTGTTAAATCCCTAACTCATGGGAAATACAAATTACTCATCTCTCAAAAGAATATCTCTTTCACAAAATTTTATGGGAACTATGTCTATTATTTCCATAATCAACTAACTATAAAGCTCATGACTATCACCCATGACAAAACTACTCATCTTATAGGGTTAACCAAGCCCAAGCAAGCTTATCAACAAAGCCCAGCTGGGTCAGGCCAACCCACACACAAATCTTAGCAATTGAAAAACACATGAACTGGTCAGCCAAATTTCAGCAACAATTGAACAGCTGGAGCTCCTTCCCATCAAGTCCCAACTTGTCTAATCAGATCAGAAAACAGATACATGTCCACCAGGGGATGAATCATTTCTCCACAAGCTAAAATCTCATCATTTCTCAAGTGACATAAAGCTGAAAGTGATGTAACAGAAAGCTAGGAAAGCTAGGAAAGTTTCAGCCAGCTGTTACTTCTTTCTCCTTCAGCTCATTCAGTCAAGAACCCAAAGCTGCCATGACCAGACCGGTGAAGCTCCCAAAACAACACAAAATCAGCTCATTTTCATACTAAAAATATATATTCTCTGGTTCATGAACCAAGCACATGAACCCCAAATGGAAAAACTTAGGGAAATGTGGTTTGAAGGGTACCAAGGGGATCCCAGCAGTATTCCCAGCAAGGGCTCCAAGGTTGACAATTGGCTTGGGGTGGTCCAATCTGCTCTAGGGAACTCTAATTCTAGTTGCAGCATAACCAAAATCATTAGCCTAAAGCATACTCTAATCCCATCAGTCAAGGCTAATCAGCATTCAATGCTAAAACCAGAAACCCAGCTGTTATTACCCAAAACAGCAAGAACCTTCTAAAGTTGAGTTTACTACTCTTAGCTAAAAATCTTAAGAACGATTCTCTAAGAATTTTCTGGAGATTGAGGAAGATTTAGCAAAGATTATTTGCTAATCACCCCCTGAAAACCCTAATATAAATGGAACTCTCCATTAATGCTTCAACCAACCAACAATACACTAAGACATACACCAAAAAAGGTTCTTCTCTGCTTAAGCTTTCTCTCAGCCCTGAAAAAATCTCTGAGCTCTTTAGTTTCAAGCCTAGAAACTAAGTTCCCCAGCTCTTAGCTCACAAATACTGTCACGTAGCTCTACTCTTGAACACTTACTTGCCCCAGCAAAACATTCCAGCAGTACTACTATACACTCTTGCTCATTACTCATACTACTCATAAATGATTCTCTCTACTCACTACATACACTATATTCACAAGCATACTATGGCACCATAATGATCTTGCTGCGCCAACTGTGATCTCTCTCTCTCTCCCTTCATCTCACACTAAGTCTTCTCCATTATTTGTCATTATGGAACCCATGATATTTAGCTATTCATTTACTATCAATGGTTATGATGTAACTGTTACTATAGAGTTTTTCCCTCATATTGTTGTACTAGAAGACTCCTCTCCGGAGTTAACGGATAATGAGTCTAAAAATATAAATATTTCTCTTAGTCTGTAAAGTAACTAACAGCTGGAGAACTATTTTGTTTTGTTTCACTTTACCGCTGGGTTATTTTCCTGCATAAACACTTTACCGTTGGGCTGTTTTTTGCAGAAATACTTTACCGTTGGACTATTTCTTACAGTATGTTTTCCAACCATGCTGACGTGTTCGCTTTAGGAATTGTTCATGGGCCACTCTTGTCAATTCCAATCTAAGCCCAAGGCATAAAATATAGTGGACTTCTTGGATCTTCATCGATAGCCTTTAGGTCGTGCATCAAGCCCATCGTCGAGTTTCGGTTTAGACCCTCCGACCCAACATAAATCTTATTTGTCGGGAAGGAAACTTTTTCGCCCTCGACACCTTGTACAAGGAAGAATTCAGTACCTACTTATCATCCCAGATTTGAATACTTTGCCCATTCCCCCCACGCCATTTGATACCTTTCTTGACAACCTCTTGAGTTGTCATAATGCTTCTCCAAACATATGATGGCCTATTCCCCAACAAAGCCTGAGCAAAATCACAGTTTTTAAAGTATCTTGCCATGAAGAAATTGTACACAAGTGAATTTTGAGCCATCTAAAGCTGCTAGCCTTGTTTCACCAAAAGAGACAGATTGAAAGGTTTCAAAGATATATGTCTTACAAAAGTCTTATAATGAGATTATAATTTAAGACAATGAAATTAGAGGATAGATGCAATCTAAAGTGGCTTCATATGGTGTAAGACATATATTATTTAACAAAAGTTTATAATTTAATTGTCACTCCTAATTTCATTAAATCTAATTTCATTCCATCTAACTCCTCCTAACTGTTTCTTACTACCTATTCTATTTTCTCATACTTAAACTCTCAAATAAGGGAATAGAGTTTTCATTCCCTCTATTAAAACTCTCAAACAAATAAAGAAAAAATATTCTATTTTTTTTTTTTCATTTTATTCTATTTCCTCCTCTCAAATAAGGGCTAAATAAAAACATAGATCTTATCCCATAATAAATAAATAAATAAAACTGATGCGTATTCAGCCCAAAAAAAAAAAAATGATACGTTCTGTTCCGACACGTATTACTAGAACCAGGAATATATAAAGTCCTAGGTATCCCCAAAAAATGAAAAGTAAATAAAAATAAAGCCACTTTTTCAGGTTTCTCAGTTTTCCTTCATCACCCAAAGACGCAAAATGGTAAGAACTCTGTAAAATTCCTAGATTTCCTCCTCCTCATTTTTCTCTGCCATTTTAATCTCTCTAGATTCTAATCAAATTCTCTTTGGTTCCATTCAGTCTGTAAAGGGTTTTTTTTTTTTTTTTTGCCAATTTCTCAAAATTTATGTTCTATTTTTTTTTTTCCCTTCTTGCCTTTCTGGTTTGTGATTTTAGTATATTACTGCTGACCTTAATTTTAAAGAAAAATCACAGTTGCATGTTAATTCTGTTTTTTCTTTTCTAATTTTTTTTTTAATTTCTAGGATGAATAAGCTTAAAAGGAAATAGCTTTGCATACAAATTTTATTTTTGGGATGAACACGCTTATATAAGCATGTGGATTTTGCTACTTCTGCTCAATTGTCTCTTATTATTATTATTTTTTAACCCCATTTGAGCTCTAGTGCTCAAATCTTATGGCAAAAGGTTCAGCTATGGGTATAAAATTTGGGTTTGTAAAGCTTTTACATTTTCTGGGTAAAGTAGAAATCACTATCAAATGCTTTGTAATTTGATTAAAATAAAGTGTGTTTATGTGATTTTTCTATGTTGGTTTGGTCCTGGATGGATGGATGGATAGGATTCGTGAAAGAAACAAGTTAGCCCCTTTCTATGTGAATGCTTGGACTTAAATATATGATTGAATCCTAGTACTTTCTATGCTGTTGTAGAGTGTGGTTTGGTATTTGGTGCTGAAATTCCTCTTTTTAATTTAATTTGAAGATTAAGAAATTTATTTTATGTTTTTAGGAACTACAGTTGGTGCTTTCAATGATTTTTCGTATATGGGTTGAATGCCAAATAGAATACTGTGACTATCCCTGATTAGTCTGCATAGGATTCGGTGCTGACCTCAAATTTTTTGGTAGTAAGGTTTGGCTGTTAGGTTGAATGCAAAATGATTGTTTCTTTGTGTGATGTTTTTTGTTTTTCTTTTTTGGAGGTAATTTGCATTTTGGTATAAGCAGAATGATTACAGGAGTTTAGATGTTTGTTAATTTCAGTGGTTCATAGTTCTTATGGAAACGTGTATTGGTTGTTTTATGGATTTGACAGACTACCTCAAAGCGCCTTTCTGAGAGGAAAGTGGCAAAGTTTCAGAAGAACATCACAAAGAGGGGATTAGTGCCTGAAACCACTTCAAAGAAGGGAAATGACTACCCAGTTGGGCCTATCGTTCTTGGTTTCTTTGTCTTTGTTGTCATTGGATCATGTATGGCCTTTCTAACTTCTTATTGTTGACGTACTATTAATGCTCTTTAATAGCCTTTTGGGAAGATTGGGGGTGAAGGGGCTCTTATTCAATTTTCCACATGTTTTATATTTACTATATCTTGGCAGAGTCTTTTACTCTTTTTTAAGTCTACTGTGACATAAAGTTGTTGCATGAACTTGCTAAAAAGATGAAAATATGTGTCCAATAAACATGCTATTATGTAACATTGTGGACTTCATCTAGTGGTTACTTCTTTTCTCTTGTAATTCTGAATCTAGTGGTTACTGCTTTTCTCTTGTAATTCTGACAGGGATGTGGGCTATAGAACTAATTTATGATGTGTGGGTTTGAGTAACATTAATGTAGCTCTTGGAGCATGCTAAAAATATGTGCACTGTAATGTTTATCATTCACATTGATAGTATCTGCTTGTTGCAACTTTACAGGTCAAGAACATGATATTTGGTAGCATATAGGGGTGCCAGTTTTTAATTTTGCTTATTCTAAATTCCTTGATGCATGCCGGTGGGATAAGACTATAGAATTGATTGGGGGGACGTTTATTTTTGGACCTATAGTTACTGAATTGGTGAATAGTATCATTGTTAATATACATAGACATTAGATTTTCTTAGGTGATTAAGTTGCCCTTTTTTTTAACACGCAATTGATCACTTGATTTCCCCTGATCTTTTTGTTGGCAGCCCTCTTTCAGATAATAAGGACAGCTACAAGCGGTGGGATGGCCTGAGCAAGGGCAGAAGGAAGTTTGGTGTAATATGGACGTCTTCAAAGACATCAATGTACCATGTAGTGAAGTTAGAACATCTTTGCTTCCCACTTTGCAATAATAAAGCAGTATTGTTGTCCAGTTCATTTTATATTGTTTCCATTCCAGGAATTTTTTTTTTTTTTTTTTCTTTTTTAAATTTGATGAAGGATGATAAACAGAACAATAAGCAGCAACCAGCTGCCCTTAACAGCCAACGCTAAACAAGCAACAGCAGCTAGACCACTGTAGATCTATCAACAAAACGGAAAGTAAGAGAAACAGGAAGCCTTTTTAGAATCGAATTTCTTAACATTCCTAGACCAAAATAAACAATACCTAACATCAGACATAGTAGCTAGAACCTGCTCCATTTCTGCCTTTCTAGTATTATGATGAAGTCAAATGTGAAACTACATGGTAGCATCAAGAGCCAGTTTGCATATGGTCTTCTGAAAACTCTTCCCTTTCAGTTTCTTCAGAGCCTAATCAACTTCCTCACTCCATGACCCAACCTGCCTGACCCTAGTCAGAATCTGCTTCCAAATCATTTTAGAGATGGGACAATCAAAATAAAGATGATCTCTGGATTCGATTCTTCCATTGCAAAAGAGCATGGAAGTATCCTTTGTACCCCCAAGAAACCAGACTATCTTGGGTTGTAAGCTTATGCTGAAAAGCTAACCAAGCAATGAAGGCATCCTTTTAGTAGGGATGCTTTTAGAAAACCAAACCAGCTGTCACCAAGGAACTCTATAGGCTTCACATCTCTAACTGCACACTGCGTACCCCTGCAATTATTTGATTTATTTGCAGCAAACACCCAATCTTCTCTATCCTCACCATCAATTTGCACTTCACAAAGTTTACTTTGATTTTGTTCAAAGCTTTCTGACTTGTCAGTAGGCCACATCCAAAGACCATTAACTATAAACTTAGACAAACTGTCAAAGCAGCAACTTGTGTGATGCATCACCCTATTACCATATTTTTGCGGCAAGGGACCACTATGGTTAAGAATCATGCTGTGCAACAAAATTTTCCCTATTTCCTACGACATGTTTTGATAGTGAGGACTAGCCCACAACCCTTGGTTAAAGGATTTTTCTCCAATTCCATGAGCAATTAGTTAAAATAGCCACCTACCATAGAGTCGCATAGATCTACATTTAAGAAGATATATAGGAGTTTAAGCTGCCCAAATAGAGCTGTATGCAAAAAAAATTCCAAATAAACCTGAAAAAGGATCTTTCCTCCACTCAGCTATCTTAAACAAACCCAAACCTCCTTTCTCGGGTCCAATTCGAATTATGCCTTCATATATTTACAAAGAAAATAAGAAAAAGAAAAATTATGCAACTCAGGGGGGCAAGGCCTCCTTGGGCCCTTGTGTGGGTGTGTCCCTGATTAAAGCACAAATCATTTTTAAAACTAAACAGAAATCTGCAAAAAAAATTAGAATACCAATCATCTTTTCTAAACCATAATGAGAATTTTATACACTAGTTACGACCTTTTTTATATGTGTGCAAAAAAGGTCTAAAAATATATTGAGTTGATCAAAACCAAGTAAACATAACATAGGATAACTTAATGGAATAAATTTTGAGTCATTTGGCTTCAAAAGCATTATAAATATTTACAGATAAAACTTATGTGGTTTTATCCAAATTTGCTATTGTTTTTTGTAGTTACCAACTATTCATCATAAGCACCACATGAGAGTGTGGCTTGATGATAGGAGTCCTTGTTCTGCACCCAGAAAGGAGCAATTCGAGCGATAGCCTCAGCAAGGCCCATGTGGTACACGTGGTATTATCCATTGTCATCACGTGACGTGAGGTCGATGAGCTCACACCAGAAACCCCCTTTTTCATTCAGCCAAAAAAAACAAAAAACAAAAACAAACAAACCTAATATAACTTTAGGTGATTCAACAACACAAAAATTAATTACAAACCTCAAATTTGTTCAAACAAAAAAAAATGTTCATGGCTTTTTTTTTTTTTTTTTTACATGCTACACAGTGGGCCTTGAAGGCCCATACTCTCGGACAAATATGACAAGACAAACCACCAAAACCCTTTTAAGGACAAAACGAGGGCCACGTTAAGCCCAAGTAAATGAGGGGATCAAAGTCATCTGAGTTGTGGGCTATAGATATGTAGAATATATCTATGCTATGTTAATAAGCAACCATGCTCCCCATTTCTGTTCGGTTATTTGTTAACAAAAATTCTCACAGCCATAACATCTTTCTGCTTAAGAATTTAGACTTGTAAAAAATGTTTCAAAATCACAATGTCTCACAAAATAACAAACTTATACTTCACTCATCTTTTATTGACAGGCTTTTTAAATACACCATTTACAACTGGGAATAGAACTGGAACCTCTTATGTTTAAGAACATAGTCTGCTATTTGAAAAGAAGGGGAGGGGGGCGCAATGTACTGCTCAAATAGATTAACATCATTTAGGCTTAATTTTCTAACAATATATGAAATGATGTATTTAATACCGACCAAAATTACAGTCAATACACTGATACAGGTAGGAAAAGAACTAGAGATGAGATCAATGCTTAACAAAAAAGGGGGATTGACATTATCTAGAAAAGTTTATGGTGCATTTGCTTTCCATATGTGCATTTGGTTTCATCTGATCTACGAGCTGCTCTGGCCATTGTGCTCCCTGTATTGGCATTTTGGCAACAATCAGAACTTTTGGACATCTTCCTCACTCGTGAGTTAAATCCGATCTCCATATTGTTTTCAAATAGGAATTCATCATCTGGAGAATCATAGCCCGTTGCCTCAAATTCCTGCAAAATAATGACAATAAATTTGAGTCTCATAAAGGTGCTCTTAGATTATATTGACAGTATAAAGAAATGGAATCTAGTATTGCGAGCTTACTTTGGATTTTGACTTGGCGCAATAGGGCGTTAAGCAGGGATTTACATCCTTGAGGAACATGTCATCTGGACTACCAGGAGTTGTTGGATCACCAGAGCTAAAGTCCTAAATAAATTTTGGACAGTGTTATTGAAATTATTAAAATTCAAAGGTCACAATGCTAAGACATGGACTAGATAAGATAGTTCAATCCAAGTAACAGTTAGTTTCTCAAGTTTTGGAGGAAATAGAAAAGACAATCATGCCTTTTTTTTGTTTTTGCTATGAGTAGGCCTACTGTAAATCAAACACTAGAACTTATATCATGAACAACTATCCAGCATTAACAATAACAAAATTAAACATAGCCATAGCTTGAAATTTGCATTCTATTATAGTATTCATACCAAAGAATTAGAGGCCTGTTCAAGATCATATATTGGTGTCCTTGGAGAACTGCCATGATGTTGGAAACATGCTCTTGCTGAATGTTTATCTGCTTTCACCTGCTCAAGAATTGTTGTTAGTCTCTATAAATATATAAAAAAAGCAAAAATTAAAAATGCTAATTTTTCTAATAAAAGCAAATGTTTAGAGCAACATACAGCAATATTATCTTCATTTTAAATTTGCAAAATATCTCATAACAAAAGCCTATACTCATGTTGGGTCCAAATCCAATATTCAAACCTTAAAGTTAGAGAATAATTTCCTCAATCATAATATTAATGGTTAATCTTGTTCAGGGCCACCATTTGAAATAATCATCTGACTCTTGGTTGTACTTCTTGGTTGTAATTGATATGAGAATCATGTTCAATATACTCCTGCACACATACTAGCAAACTGAAGAAGCATCTATTCTAGAATTTATTGCATGCACAACTTTCTAAGAAGTTTTATATCAATGAAATTGGCACAAATTTTAGTTGTCAAGACAATAAATGAACCATTGGAGCTGCAAATGGGAACAAGCCACATTATTTATCAGTCGAATTCCCTTTGACATTGGAATGAAAACAACAAGTAGACCTTCTGGTTCTAGAAGGTTGTTAGGAGCCAAAATAGGGCAGGTTCAGCAATCAAGAGTTGAACTGCCAATCGGGAGATAGAATCGTCCCATCGGCAGTTCAGTTCCTACTTGGAGTGCAGATTGACCCAGATGTTCCATTTGTTTCCAAATTTCAAGGGTCATACACATATGGAAGTTTCTATTGGACAACCATGAGCTCAATTGAACATATTATTCAAGCTTGGATTGATTCTTGAAGTTAGTTCAAGAGTTGGTTATAAGGAGATAGAATTAGTTAGGGCTAGTGCATATGTAATACATTAATCAGATGTGTATACTATTTATAGCACGTACTCAATTAGTGAGCCAATGAGAATAGGGCATGAGTTGTATAAATAGAGAGCAATGTAACCTTCAATGATGAATGGAGGAATAATCAAATTGTTGCTTAGTTTCTCACTCTCTCTCTTGGGGGTTTTCTTTGAGGTAGAGTCTCTCTTGAAGAAGTCTCATCATTGGAAGTGGTGACTCTCTTGAAATAACCACAAGTCCACCATCATTTTCATGCAATCCATCACTAATAACTAATATCAAAACCCTAGAAGTGTTCCCATCCAAAACCTAGATACTTTCCACTTCAAGAACCCACTAAACACATCAATTACCCTAATTCCATAGCTGCACCCAAAAACCCAAGGCCCTTAAACATAAAATCCTAGCATCCAAATCTCAAGAATCCACTTGAGACAACTTATTAACCCTAACTCTAACCTAGTTCTTTACAAAGGCACAAGATTGGAGATTTCTTTATAGTGGAAGAATCCAGCAGTGACAGCGTAATTAGATCAGCACAAGCAATTGGCAACTTAATAGCTAGAATTAACAGTTTAATCTTGATTAAATATTGGTAGTTAAGCTTAATAGTCATTTTACAACATGGACATGTAATGATTTATTTCTTATGTCATGAAATCGTGTAAATCATATATGCAAAAACTCTAAATTTCTATTGTTTGCTCTGGTTTCTGCAGCCCAATAGTTTGTGAAACACCAAACCAACTAGTTTGGCAGTGAATGAGTATCCATGTAGGTGTTGTCATTTATCATACCTCAGCAAGATCTTCTGCAAGGTATTGTAGTTGACCTGTGAGAGAAGTGACCTGCCTTTGGAGAGTTGGGATGAGCTGTTTCGCTTGTTTCAACTCTGAATTTTGCTTCTCTAGAAGTCCTTGAAGTTGAGAGTTCAGAACATCTGGGAATAGTATCGCACTCTTCAATGCCTTAATTTCTTCCCGTTGCTTCAAACACAAATCCTTTAACTTCTCAACCTGCAAATCTCATACAAACAAACTGTCAAATTACAAATTCCCTCTTCCCTTCATGTCCACAAAATGCATACATTTCAAGACATTGTGGATTAGCCCCTTTGCACTTAATCAAATTTGATATGGCAATTAATAGTGAAATGTAAAGAATATGCATTGATTGAGGAACTGTTTCATGGGTCTGGAAATTATAGCATCTAAAATCAAAGTTCACTCCACTAAATTGTTGTTTTAGAACTACTATTAGTAAAAGGTTGCACCTAGCATACAAAACTACAACACTTTCACTTTTCGTAGGGTTTAGAAGAGGTAATGGTAAACAAATTCACCCTATATTATTTTGAAGAGACTGATTCTCATTCTCAAGCTTATGACCTATCACTTTTTATGGAAGGTAATTGCCATTGGCTCATCTTACCAAGTGTTCTATTATGGTTAAATGATTTTGGAACAATCAGTAATTTATCATGGTATTAGAGCAAGAGATCCCAGGTTTGATCCTTGTCTCCACTCTACCTCTCATTTAAAATGTTAAAATTACCACACATCAAGTTCCATTATTAAGAGAGTTTAGACCCAAACTTGATGAGGATTGTTAGAATTATGGTTAAGTGATTAAATTCACCGTTCTCTAAGTCTCCACTCTACCTCCCATTTAAAATTTTAAAACTTTCATGCATTGGGTTCTACTTATTAAGATAGAATTTAAGGCCACACATGAGGAGGAGAGTTAGAATTATAGTTAAGTGATTAAATTCATCATTTCCTAATAGTTTTGGGACAATCGGTAATTTATCACCAAGGCTTGACCTCTTCTACTACTACTTGGTTGAACAATAAACACTTGAAGCAAAAATTGAAAACTTGAAATAAATCAGAAAGCACTTTTTTTGTTAACCAAAAAAAAATTACCCACAGTCATACTTAAGTCCTTTTCTTTCCCTGTTTATTCTTAGTAACCGGTCATGAATTAGACAAAGGGGAATGCTACATACAAAAAAGTTCTTTAATTTTTAGCTATTGACATGTTGAATTTCATATGAGCCCATACTAGCAATTGTAAAAATTAGAGAAAATGTTCAAACCAAATTCCCCACTTGCTTTCTTTTCTTTTCCCTCCCTTTCTCCCAATCCAAACAGAGCATTTCCCAAAAAAGAAACCAAAAAAAAAAAAAAGACCCACTGAGTCACTGACCTCTGTGCTCTTCTCCTCAAGCATGAACTTAAGCTGAGAAATCTCCATCTCTTGCTCCTTATTCATACCCAGAAGCTCTCTCTCACTCCTCAACACCATCGCCAAAGTCCTCGTGTTCTCCTTCACCTCAGTCAAAGCCTTCACCTCCTTCTTTTTCTTACTCTCAAAGGCTGCCGTTTCATTCCCAGCCCCAAACAGCTTCTTATGCAAGCCTTTGAAGCTCGTGCCTTTCCTCACCGACTTCTTCAAGTCCTCTGCAATCACGTCCGACGGAATCACCATCTTCACCGCCTTCGACGAAGAAGACGATGGCTTCTTCTCCATGAACTTCTTCACCATTGTGGCTAAGTTGGGATTTGAAGGCTTGGATTTGGTGTGGGAGGACAGATCGGACGGCCTGGAGGACTTGACAACGAGTGCTTTTGAAGAAGAAGATGAAGAGCTCAGCTTGTTTAGTTGTTCGGTGGATGAAGATGGGTCGGAAAAGTGCGAGGAAGTTGAGGAGCGTGTGTCGTACGAGCTGTACCGCGAGTGGGGCTTCAGCTTCAGAGAGGCCATTATTCGGAGATTATATTCAAAACTCCGAACACACTTTCTAAATTTTGAGAGAGAGTGATTTTTTTTTGAGAGGGTGAAGAGGATGAAGAAGTTTGCTGTTTGATTATGAATGAATGTGAATATTTTAAGGTTGTTTTTTTAAGATTTGGAGAAACGGGGGGACACGTGGTAGGCTATGGGTTCGCTTGTTGTTGTACTTTGGAGCGCTGTCTGAATTCAATTCAAATTTTCGCGTGTACCGCGCGGCTTTTGTTTTTTTTGTCTTGGCTCGGTAGTTTCATCAAATTACCAAATATATATATATATATATATAGATTTTAAAAAAATAGACATAAATTTTTTTTTTCCTTATCTTCTTCTACTATAATTTCTAATCCTTTATCTAATACTTTTATTACTATTGATGGTGAACTAAAAATTAAACCAACTTTAATTCGTCCATGGAAATCATCTAGGTCAAGAAGATAAGGATAATCATCCCTAGTAGGACAGTTGTCCATGGGCACGAGGGTCGTCCGTAAGGAAAGCGCCTGGACGACCCCCGGCACTTGGGAAAGTTCCAGAAAGGTTTATCTACAAAAGCTAGTAAATCGAACCACGTGTTATTATTTTGAAGCATGAGCAAGATCCTGGTTTATCGTTGTAACTTCTTACTAAGTACTTAACTAACAATGACAGTTATAGAAGATAAGATTGAACATTCTAACTCCTATAGCGGTTGTAGAAGTTAACCCTGAACCTTTTGACTTCCTCAAATATAGGGGAAGTTACGAGACAAGTAACTGCTTTAAAAGCACACTATATAAGCATTCATTCACATCAAATGGAGATAAGTTTTCACGACTCCAAAAAAGTTGGAATTCTAGAATTTAAGAGAGAAACTAACTTAAGTATCGGAGGGTTCTTGGCCAGTCCATCCCAGTCACCTTTAATTATGTGTTTTTCTTTTCAGGTCTTCCAAGCAATTACTAGTCCATTGAAGCCCGGAGCATTCAGCCTACTGATTTTCTTTACATCATCAATTATAATTTATATGTTGATAAAAAAATCTTAACTTGATGACAATCCAAAATCATCATCTAATCCTTTAAAAAAAAAAAAAATTATATTACTACACATTAAAAAAAAACCAACAACAACATAGTATATGGTTTTGTTCTAAAGGTCTATTTTAAAATTCTATGCAACTGTTTTCAGTGTTTTAATAAAATTCTAAATTCTTTGTATTTCCTCTTCACACACCGTGACTCTTTTTTTTTTTTTTTTTTTTTTTGGATTTCCTCTTCACATGCTACTTATTTTTAAATTTTAGATTTTAGCTTCACACCTCACTAAATTAGACTAACATTAGACTTTTTGATTATATCAACTTCTTCAATGTGAAGTGTGTGTGTGTGTGTGTAGGGTTGGGTTTAAGTTACACTTGGTGTAACTCTAAGCAGTATTACACCACCTAATAACTTGTTATTGAATTCATATTTTGGAAATCGTACCGTTGGATTATATGTTCTATATGTTTTTAACATACATGCCAATTTTCATGCTAATCAGATGTCATTTACTATTTCATCCATAAACACATTTTTTATGTATTATTTTAAACTACAAACACTTGAATTTAAAAAATTGATCGATGACATGACTATTGATATTCGATTATTTTGAAATTTTGCAAGCATGGAGAATATACAAAGATAATGTAATCCAACGATGGATTTGTAAAAATTGGCATCCTATTAAAAAATAATGAGTGGTGTAATATTATTTAGAATTATACCAAGTGTAACTCCAACCCAACTCATATATATATATCAAATAATTCACAATGAATACCTACTATACGATTTTTTTTTCTCTATTCTTCTCTTCTTCTTTTTCCATCAAATTGAATAGGTTTTGTGTGTGTGTGTGTGTGTGTGTGTGTGTGTGTGTGTGTTTTTTTTTTTTTTTGTTTAACCTAAGTTCCTTAAGTTTTATGCAATTTATATGGTTATGGTTTGAGAATCAATCATTAAATATGCTTAGACATGATTTCTTTTATTATTTTGTTTTTTTATGACATGGGTTCCAATGGTGATATATTGCTTTCATTCCCTCAATTTTGATTTAAAGAACAATCTTATTTTTATCTTATTATTAAGCAAGTCTTGATATGAATTTGATGATAAATTTTTCATAACAATTTTTTTTCCCTGATTAAAATAGCTTTGGCTAGCTAGCTTTCAATTAGAGTTATACACTTTGACCTATAAAAGAACACAATTTGTCCATTTAGTCTTTCTTTCTTTCTTTCTTTTTTCTTTGGTTTTAATCAATCAAATATGGTTAGATGTGATTTTTATCAATCATTATATTTTCTATTATTTTGTACGTCACATATGTCATTGTTTCCAATGGTGATATACTCTTTCCATCCCCTTAATTTTGATTTCAAGGGCAATCTTCTTTTTAGTTTAGTATTAAGTGTTTCTTGATATTAATTTGATGAAAAATTGTTGAAAATAATTTTATTTTTTATATATTACTTTATCAAAATAGATAGATGAAATCAAAAATATAACCTCTTGGATGAAATCGACACCGAAAAAGATGATTGGAATATTAAAGTAAGGGTCACAAGAATGTGGGAAGTACTTAATATTAAAACAAATAATGAACTTATTAGTGTTGATTTGGTGCTACTTGATGAGAAGGTAAGTTTTGAAGTGAAATAATGAAATTACTTTTAGGCCTTCAAATACAATTGAATTTTATTTTGTTGATTAAGTTTATTCTCAATTTTTCAGGATAACCTTATTCATGAAAGTATTAGAAAATCATTTCTTGATCATTTTAGAGATATACAAGAAGGCAAAATTTATTGAATTAAATCTTTTAGAGTTGTCGAAAACAAGGATGCTTACAGGATTGTGAATCACAAGTACATCAAATGGAACCAATCTTTTAGAGTTGTCGAAAACAAGAATGCTTGCAGGATTGTGAAGTTGTTAGAAACATATGATCAACTTATTGCAAAATAGAAATTTGAATTGGTTCCATTTGATGAGTTGAAGTGTCTTGCTGACAAAAACACAACTCTAATAGGCAATTTTGGTTATACATTTATACTCAATATATATTACTATCTTCATAACTCATGATTTTTTATCAAGCACTTTATCGTTTGTTGATATAATAGGAGAAATCGTAAGAACTTCTCACATGGAAAAGATAGAGGTGCGTGAGAGAAAATTGAACAAAAGGCTAATCGAACTTCAAGATAACATGTTAGTTAGATATTGATGAATATATTACTTAGATTCATACATTTTGTCAAGAGGTAAAATTTTAATTGTCTAACAAAAATTTTTATGCAAGAGGGAAAAAATTAGAAGCACATCTTGGGATAAATTTGCAAAGGCAATTAATGAAAATATATGTTTTGATAATTCTGTGCATCCTATTATAATTATCACATCAACTATTGTTAAGACATATATGAGTAAGCAATTATTTCTTTTGATTTACATGATATGTATTTAAACATCATAATTTAAACTAATTATATATGAATCATGGTAGGGAAATTATCATTGTCTTCTACAAACTCTTCAAAGTTGCATGTGAATTTAGATATTCCACTAGTCATAGAATTAAGAAAAAGGTTAGTACAATTTTAAATTTCTTTATTTATGTTAGTTCAATTTATACTTTCTTAAATTATTATTTTATGAACTAAAAAATTCCACCTATAGACAATTTTAATATGTTGAATTTCAATATAGTCTTGAAGAAACCGAATCAACTATCACGTTCAGTCCTTGACTCTAATGAGATTTCTAAGATGAAAAGAACACTATCGGAAATTTTAACCTTTATAGAGACTTACAAAGAACAAGTTAGGGCCAAAAATTATATTTTGTTGATATTGGGATTTATGTTAGAATGGTAACATTTACCACATGCTTTTTTATAGGACAACATTTTATTGCACGACCTCTATTAAAAAGATCAATGCTGAGAATGGGTGATAGTATGTCTCCTGTGATGAGTGTCCTAAAAAATTGAAAAAACTTGAATTAAAACTATGGTGTGACACGTGTAGGAAAGCATGTGAATTTCCAAAAATTAGGTAAGTGATTTTATATATTTACTAATGGTTAATTTTGAATATATATATATATATATATATATATATATATATATATATATAAATGGTAATTGATGTAGGTGGAAAATAATATTTCAGATGCGGGCATGACATGTAAGTTGGCGATACAACAGTACATGCAAATTTTGTAGTGTTTGACAAGGAAGGAAAGAAGCTAATTAAAGTCTAATGGAACAAAGCTAATTGTGACACATTTAGGAACTTGGATAATTGAAACAAAAATTATTACAAGTCCAAAAATCAGAACAAAGGTTCTTATTCCTCGAATAGTTGTATCTCCTACGGAATCAAAGTGGTCATTCATCCTAAAAATAATACAATTTCCTTTAAAGATCTGTTATGCTATGACAATCAACAAAAGTCAAGAACAAACTCTAAAAAATGCTGGCCTCTACTTGCTAAGTCTAGTGTTCAAACACGGCCAATTGTACGTTGCTTTGTCACGAGTAACAAGCCCTGAAGGACTAAAGATTTTAATAAAGAATAATGACAAACAAGAACAAGGATACACTAAAAATATAGTGTACAAAGAGCTATTCAACAATCTCTCAAAAGTAAAAACAACTTTTAACATTTTTTTTCTCATTAATATTATTGCTAACAAAATTGCAAATTAGTTACAAAACTCAGAATTTATATTGGAGATCCACTAGATGCAAAATTCTCCTTAGAGCACAATTGGTGTGTTACAAATTAGTACCTTTGTATTTAGGTGTTATCATTTTATTTTTGATAGTTATTATACCAATACAATTTATTCCTTTTTTTATTATAATAATTATTTATTTGGTTATTATTTATCAGATAAAATATATATTCTATAAGTTTATGATAAAACCATAAAACGCACAAGGTTTTAACTAGTTATTAGTATTATTGGAGAAATTATTGATAGATCATTTGCTTTGAATCTTGCAAAAATTTGTTTCTTTTAGCAAAAAAATTATAATTTTCTTTTCAAAACAACATTTTAAAACATTCATATCGAATTAGATATTTTACTCTACATTTCATTAATTTTTTGTATTTCTCTCTCTCTCTCTCTCTCTCTCTCTCTCTCTCTCTCTCTCTCTCCTTATTTATATGAGTAAATAAGTATTAAAAATAGATTTGCATTTGAATAGTAAATGTGTATATTTACATGGTTTCTATAACAACAATCTAAATTTACCCCTTATGCTATTATACGTTTACTAATATGAGTGCTCTAACTATTTAGAGGGCACGAAGTTTTTGTGTTGTGAATTGTTGAGTATAATGGCGTTTAATGAGTTTATGCATATCGTATAAGTAAACGAGGCAAGTTTGGGGAGTAGTAAATATTTGATCTTGACTCAACAATAAAAGTAAAATGCTTCTTATGGGTGTCAAAAACACAAACTAAGGAAAAAGATTCTCTAATTCTTGATCAACACAACTATTTTCTAACAAAATGGATGAAATTCCGCAATGGGAAGATTAGACAGATAATTGAAGGTCAAGAAAACAGAAAAAGATGCTTTGATTGATGAAAATCAATTTCCCGAGGTACAAACAGAGGTTCTAAGTGAAAATACAAGTTCTTTCTCTCACTTTTTTATCTTTCTTATTCTTCCTCAATTTTTCTAGATCCCTTTTCATGTTGACTCTTTCCTCCTTTATCCTCTCCTTTCTAGCTGTTCCTCACTTAGTTGGATTTATGGAGATATTTGTCCCATCAGATTCTTCCTTTACCATTTCTTGATCATAAAGGCAGACTTTTGGGACATTCTTACTGTTGAGGTCAATCATTCAGCATTTAATGGGGTTGAATTAGGTAGAAAGAGCTCATTAATGTGGAGGTGACTGTTTCATTGGGCTCTGCATCTTCTCCTTCGCATTCCTCAAGGAAGATAGTCAAAGCTGTATCCTCAGTATGTTAGCTAATCGCTTCTTAGTTGGGCCGCCTTATCTGGGGACAAACAAGTCTCTCAGATTACCTTGGTAACAAGTTCATGTGGTCTCTCTTCTTTTGGGCTTTGGCTTTCTTGTGTGCATATGGGTTGGTCCTTTGTCACAAAAGTGAATATTCAAAATCTCCTTCTCGGTCCAAAGTCCACGGGGTGACCGTGCCCCACCCCCCACACTTCTTTTATATAAAAAAAAAAATAATAAAAAAAAAAGCATAAACTCATCTTGAGCTTGAATCATCCCTACAACAAAATAATGTTCGAATTTAAGATCGTTAGAAAGTTTAAAAACTTGAAGCCAACTTGGCTCGACCTGATTATTAAGTCAAATCAAGCTCAAGCTTGAACTTGGACTAAATATCAAACTCTTAGACTTGAGATTTCTTAAAGATATCAAGTCCAATTCTAATCATGGCTCAAGGACAATCCTTAATGTGCAGATAAAGAATACTAGTTATAAAGTTATAATATACAAGTCTACTAACCATGGTTAATGTATGGTTAGTTTAGGGTTTAGTCTCCTATAAATACCCTCATATTAGGTTCATTGTAAATTTATAACTTAGTATAGTGAAGATGTAATCGTCAAAAATTTTCCTTTGTGAATATAGGTCGTTAGGTTGAACCACGTAATCCATGAATTTTCTCTTCTCTCTTTATACTCTTTCTTTATTCTTCTATATGTTCTAAGTTCTAAAAAGATCCAACATAAACACATTATAAAATGCTTAAATCCTGAAAAAATCAGGTAACAAAAATACCAGAGATTTGGATTATATGATTTGCTATATAGTACTTGCTATTAGTTAGGTTCCTTTCTTAAGATTCAATAATGTATTATAAGTCTGTTTAAAAAACTCTATATATTACTTTCGTGTTTGTGTGTTCTAATAAGTATTATTGTTTTCTCAAAAAAAAAAAAAATTATAGGGATGTTTATCCCATATCGATTGTGTGTTAGAGTTTTAGTCCTTATAACCCTATGCTACTACTACAAAGGTTAGATAATTTTGTAGTAGTACTCAGTCATGTAATGTATTATAAGTCTGTTTAAAAAAATCTATATATTACTTTAACTCTATAGATTACTTTCGTGTTTGTATGTTCTAATAAATATTATTTCTTCTCGGGAAAAAAAAACTATTTCCTTAAAAAAAAAATGAAAAAAAGAAAAAAATGGCAAGGACTAAAAAAAATAAGTATATCCAATGACTAAATCTTAAGAGGTTATTTTTTTTAGAATATTTTTTTGGAAGAAACTAAAAGGTTTCTCCAACGCACAAAGTGCCCGTTTGGTTCGGCTTTTTGAGCCCAAAAAGCGCGTTTTGAAAAACGCTCAACCAATTTTTGCATTTGGTAAACTCAAAACGCAACTTTTTTATAAAAGTTGCGTTTTGAGCATTGAGAAAAAATTGAGGAGAAACGCGGAAGGATTATGGACCCTCAGGGGTCCATAAATGAAAATGCGCATAGCGCGTTTTGTATATTACCGTTGCAAATCCGAAGATTACCGAAATACCCATCAGTCTCTCACACCCTCATCTCTCATCTGTGTCTTTTTCCTTCGTCTTCTTCCTCTTCATCTTCCTCTGCTTCTTCACCAGTCTACCCCCACAATCAACAAAACCCATTTCACCTTTGATATTCCGAACACAAAATCAACAAAACCAAACCAAAAATAACTCAAAATCAACACAAAACAACTTAAAATAAACTCAAATCCGGAAAACCCATCCCAAACCCAACTCAAAATCAACCCAAAATCCATAGAAAAAAAAAACCCAAAATCCCAAAATCCTTATCTTCAGCTTCAATCATCTTCATCTTCATCTTCATCTTCATCATCATCATCATCATCATCTTCTTCTCTGAAGTGTGAAAAAAAAAGAATAAAGGATGAGTTCTGGCGTTGGTGACGATGGTTCCGATGTGTTCCGATTTGAAGTGCTAAGAGAAAAAAAAAAGAAAAAAAAAAAGAAGAAGCAGATGGTGTTCTGGACCGAAGTGCTAAGAGGCAAAAAAAAAAAAAAAAAAAAAAAGAAGAAGAAGAAGAAGCAGATGGTGTTCTGGACCGAAGTGCTAAGAGGCCAAAAAAAAAAAAAAAAAAAAAGAAAAGAAGAAGAAGAAGAAGCAGATGGTGTTCTGGACCGAAGTGCTAAGAGGCCAAAAAAAAAAAAAAAAAAGAAGAAGAAGAAGCAGATGGTGCTCTGGACCGAAGTGCTAAGAGGCAAAAAAAAAAAAAAAAAAGGAAAGAGAGCTGGAATGTTCTGGACTGAGAAGATGGGAGAGGAAAGAAGGAAAAAGGAAAAGAAAAGAGAGTGTGGTTGGTTACGTGGGTGGATGAGAAAAAAAGAGGAGAAAAAAAGAGGAGAAAAAAAAAAAAGGAAGTAGAGCCACGTGTGTGGAGAGAAAAAAAAGGGAGAAAAAAGAAATTATATCATAATATTTTCACAATATTTTTACAATAAATTTTAAGGTAGACTATTATTAGCTAATATTGGTGAGAAAAAAAAAATTTTTTTAGAAAGAGAAAAAAATAATTTTAATAGTATGTTAAAATTAAAATTACTATCAATTTTTATCACAATATTTTTACAATACTTTCACAATAAATCTTAAGTGGTAGATTATTATTAGCTAATATTGGTAAGAAAAAAATAATTTTTTTAGAATGAGAAAAATTGATTTAAGTATGATGAAGTAATTGATTTAAGTATGAAACAAACTCACATAAAAAAAAAAAAATTGAAATAAATTCCCTTATATATACATTGTCCTTTTTGGTCATTTACCCCTCAAAAAGCCACTTTTATCAGTTTTTACCAAACACTCAGTTTTTTCATTATGCACTTTTTAACAGCTTTTACCAAACACTCAACTTTTTGAAACTCCACTTTTTACATTATGCACTTTTACAAAACTCCACTTTTTCATTATGCACTTTTTCTAAAAGCTGAACCAAACTCACCCAAACTCTCCCTCTCCCTCTCCCTCTCCCGGGTTTAAAGGACTGGGTTGCGTTTATATCGTTTCAGTGTGTTATCACTCGCCACTCACCAGCCATAAGATTACAATATATATAAAAAAAACCACACACTTCACCATAGTTATCTCCTTTACTTCCATTCTTTTATTTTACTAATTCCATATTATGTCAAATAACATCTTGAATATCTTTCTTTTACTTTCAACTTCTCTGTGTTTCTCTTTCTCTTGCTTTCTTGAGTGAAAATAAGAGAATCAGAGAAGCTTGAGCAGAGTTTTTATGTCCCCCAATCTTTTGGGTTTCGGTGTATGTGGATGCAATGGGTAATTGGAGAAATCATCCATTACGTAGATTTTACCATAAAAAACTGCCTCCAAGGCCTCCCCAGAGAGAATACGACTTTGAAAGTTTTTCCCCAGGTTCTGTTTTTCTTTTTTAATAAATTTTTATTAAAAAAATTAGAATATTTTTGGTTCTTCGTTGAATTGAGTGTTTTTATAATTTTGTAGAATTATTGGCATTGTTGTTTTTCTTGATGGGTATTATATGAAATCTCTGTTACTGTACTATGTTTTCTAAAACTGATTTCTTGGAATTTTTTTATTTCTTATTTTTTATTGCTGTCTGTTTGATAACTGAGAAAATTCTTGGAAAGTAAAGAAATTGAATTAGTAAATTTTATATCTTTGGGGTGGCCTGGGATGGTAGGTTTACTGTAACATGGGATTTGAGTGATTCAAGCAGTAAACAAAGGAGAGAGAGAGAGAGAGAGAGAGCCATAAAGTCTAATCTTATCTCAAATTTACATATTTACATGCTTTAATTCACACTCAGTGGGTTTTGAACCCATGACCTCACCATCCATTTGAGTTAATGCTCATTGGCAACCTGATATTGTTTTCTTTGATAAGCAAAGATCAATTTATTGATAGGATCATTGGAGAAGATTACTCTAATACACTGGAAGCATACTATAGAAACTCCTAAAAAATTGCAATATGGATTTTAAAAGATCAACAAATTCTACAAAAGAGGGGGACTCTGTGCTGGCTAATATTTTAATCCAATCATACATCAATCTCAGGAATAAAGACTTGAGTGAAATCATTGAAAGTTTTACCATTAAAATGTTTTATTTTTAATATATGAAGGAAATTTATGATCTTGAAAACATTTGTGACCTAGGAAATGAATCCAGGTCTGCTTGCGTTAGTTTGGAAGCTAACTCATTTACATTTATGCATTGTATTTCAAAACGAATAAGGTTTTACGTGTTGGAATAGTTTAGAGATTATTGTTTTATTGGTTTAAAAAGTCCTTACCCTACACTATAACCCATATCAGCAAAGAGTTTCAAACTTGAGTTTTATAATCAAAGCCTCTTACATCCTGCCTTGTATCTCAGTCTAGTACATTATTGATGTTAGAAATTTTGATGGGAATTCTTGAAATACTTATACATAGAAAGGAATTCTCTGAAAGTTTCTACCATATGTTATGTGATTCTCATAATATTCTGCTTGTTTTGAATGTGGTACACTGGCTTCAATGCTATATGTCTTTTCCTGAGAGTAAATTTCTTTTACTGGTGAGGAAATTTGTAATTCATGGGTGTCTTTTTCTCCTTTTGTCATGTATGTTCTCTGTTTCATTTTGTTTAGATGGAGAGTTCTTATCAGCACAAATCATGGATCTGAGTGGGCTCATTAAATTGATTTTTTTTTTTTTCCCTTTTCTATCTCTTATAGGAGGGAAAGATGGTGTGCCTTTATGGGAAAAGAAATTTTGCACTTCAGTTGGAAGAATACCATGGGGGAAGATAGTAGATAATAAGAAGTATATACACTTTCAAGATAATGTCCTCAGTTGGGATGATTCCGCTGGTAAAGTGGCATTTCAAAATGCAAAGAAACGTTTTTGGGCAGAGATCAATGGCCTCCTCTGTGATATCTCTCTGCCTGATCCAGATATGTATATTGATGAAATAGATTGGAATACTAACATTGATCCTGAACTGATTAAGGAATTGGATGAAGAGTTGCATAATATGCAACAACAAAATAATAACAATCCTCGTGAATTTTCCAATGTGGTGGATCTTGGAGCTCTGAAAAAAGAAGTAAGGGAGTGGAACCCATGGGAATCTTGGGGAAATGGCGGGGATAAGGCATGGGATGATTTTGGGAATAAAGGTAGGAGATGGAACCAGCAGGAGCCAAAGAATTTGAATAATGGTCACAATACTTGGGAAAGCCAAATTGAACGGAATAATGGTGCCTTAAAAGATAGAGGGTGGGGAGATTGTGAGGAAAATAGATGGGGTAGGAATGAGTGGGATAATGGTGACAACCCTTGGCCAGTGAAGAATAAGTGGGGTGATTTTGAGAATAAAGATTGGGGCTGGAACCAGAGGGAGCCAAAGAATTTGAATAATGATGGCAATACTTTGGAAAGCAGATTTAGACAGAATAAAGGAGCTTTTAAAGATAGAGGATGGAGAGATTGTGGGGGAAATGGATGGGGTAGGAATCAGGGGGATAATGGTGACAATCCTTTACCAGTGAAAAATAAAGGATGGGGTGAATTTGAGAATAACGATTGGGGCTGGAACCAAAAGGGGCCAAAAAATTTAAATAGTGGCGACAATCCTTGGGAAAGCAGATTTAGACAGAATAATGGAACTTTAGAAGATAGAGGATGGAGAGATTGTGCAGGAAATGGATTTAGTAGGAAACAGTGGGGCAAAAATAATAATGAGTTAAAGCATCGGGAATTTACAAGAACTGATAGGGGAACATGGAATGAGGGTAGCTGGACAAGGGGAGGTGGTGAAGCTAGGAGAACCTGGAATGAGGGTAGCAGGAAGAGGAGAAGTGTTGGACGTAAGGGAACCTGGAATGAGGGTGGCCATAAAAGGGGAGGATCTCATCTTTATACAATGGATACCAAATGCTCTAGGCCAAGACAATGGTTATCAAACAGGTC
The DNA here is from genome assembly GCF_001633185.2 of Quercus lobata. Lineage (NCBI taxonomy): Eukaryota > Viridiplantae > Streptophyta > Magnoliopsida > Fagales > Fagaceae > Quercus > Quercus lobata. Next base: position 68,289,596 of record NC_044908.1, on the reverse strand, counting down.
GTTTTTGGAGGAAAGGTGAGAATGGGCCTTCTTGTTTTTGCTAGTAGATTTTTCATTTCGAATTTTTTGGTAATGCTTATAATTTTTAATTTTTGGCTTTATTTTTATTAATATTCATTCATTCGGATATCAAGAGAAGGGAAATAAATTTCTATGAACTCTTGAAACTTAGGTTACAATTTTACAAAATTGAAGCGTGATAAAATTACTCTTTAAAGGAATAATTCATGTGTTATTTCATTTTGCTAGTAAAGTTTCATTTGAATATTAGAAAACTGTGTCCATGGAATTGGGACAAGCTATGATATGATTGATATCCTGTGTTGTTTGGTTCCTTATATAGCAAGGGCTAGTGATGTTCTTCTGGAATGCTATCTATTGAACACCCGAAGGGATAAAATATAACACAATCCCAGAGTTGTACAATAGTGAGGGGATTTTGTATCTGTATTTTTCATCGGAAGAGAAATTTATGCAGTTATTTTGGACCTCTTTCTGTAAGGTCTTTTACACGATCAGTGTAACTTGTGTTTCTTTTACTTCCCTGTATGAGAGTTTTATTGAATTGTCACATTTATTCATGGTGAGAGCTTTTTATATCATTATATATATGTGTATAGAAATTGAGGCTTTTTGGCTGTTGCACCATGTTTTTCAAATTGTATTAGGTGATTGGAAGCTACCCCATCTATTTTTTTCAGTTCAGGCAGTGGTGAGAGTTGTGTTGGTTCTGTATGAGACTTGAGAAGTATGATTCAATATTCATTATCATTAATGCACTTAATGAATGTTATCAGTAGTTTTTATGACCAGCCTTCATTGACAAGATCACATAATTGTAGTGCATAACTTGTTGTTTTCCCAGCCATCTAGTTGTTTGAATTTTTAAACTCAACCCATCCTGCGACATAGGAACTGATCGAGCAGGGCAAATGTACTGTGCGTTATATATAGTATATACCTTGACAACTAAACCAAAGAGAAAAGGAAAGTGATCAGGGCAGAGTAATATTGGAGCTCTATCACAAAGATGCTCTTGAAAATCACTCCCAAAGACGAATCTTGAGAAAATAATATATAGTATATACCATTAAATTAGAAGGATAATCTTTGATATGGGATCGGGTTGTCATAATCATTGCATTAATAATATATACAAAGAAGAATATGAAAGAGAAATTTCCTAGGAAACTATTGATAAATTGTCACTTAGATTAAAAGGATAATTGATGAGAAGTTAGAAATTTTGATCATTGAATTAATAATTAACTAGGGAATTGAATGAGAACAGTCCTGTAGGTATTGGAGTGGTCAATGGCACAAGGAACCACATTAATAACTTTGATAGTGGATACCTGAGTCATACCCTGAATACTTTGAAATCTATCATTATATCTTTGAGTCGAATCAGTCAAATGAAGGACTATAAGAAGTGGCTAATGCAAGTCATTATTCTATACAAAACTTATATTTTATTTTCATGTTTTCTCGTCTACTTTTTGGTAAGTTGACATTGTCACAATGATTTAAGATGAAAGAGGCTTCATCTACATTATCAACTCAATCCCTAAATACAAACCACCACATGTTAAAACAGAGTGCACGAAGATATTTTACATTACAAAGAAAGTTAAAGAGGCTCTCAACAATAATCTATCAAAAACTCAGATCCTCCCAAAATATGAGGAATCTTAACATCTTATTGTTGGAGATCAACTGATGATCCTCCAACAATTGTCTCATATGACAAGTTTCTCGTTCCCTTCAACCAATCTTGCTGGGTTTCCAACAGCTGTAGTCTTAGGAGGCACCTCCTTTAGAACCACTGACCCTGCACCAATTTTAGCCCCTTCTCCAATTCTTATACTACCCAAAACCTTAGTTCCTGCACCTATTAAAACCCCATCACCTATCTTAGGATGCCTATCCCCAGAAACTTTTCCTGTACCACCTAGTGTCACATTATGTAGAATTGTAACGTTGTCACCTATGACTGCCGTCTCTCCAATCACAATTCCGGTGGCATGATCAAGTAATATTCCCCGTCCGATTTTCGCTCCAGGATGGATGTCTACTGCAAAAACCTCGGATATTCTACTCTGAATTAGAAGTGCCGTGACAGCCCTACCTTGTGACCACAATTTATGTGCCACCCTATGAGCTTGGCATGCAAGGAAACCTTTGAAATTCAACAAGCAATGAACATAACTGATGCAAGCTGGGTCTCGTTCTCTTACAGCTTTGAGATCATCTCTGATGGCTCTCCTGACCTCATGATCTTCATGAAAAACGCTTAAGAAAACTTCCACGAGTGCATCACTAGCAATATGTGCATTGCTTAACTTCATGGCTAGGTGACTCGCTAATGCACTCTCTAGTGAAACATGCGACAATATTGATGAGTAGTAGTACTTGAACAAGATAGGTTCTTGTTCTGAATCATGTAAAGCTTCCTCTTGAATTTTCAACCACAACCCATCTTCATCCTCATCATGCAGAGTGGTTTTTGATGAATTTGAGACTTTCTTCCCACCCCAGTTGCTGGTTTTACCAGAAACCAGATTTGACAAATTGAGTCTGCAAAGTTGGGTCCTGCAACGAGTACTAGTTTGGCACTTGCTGGAGTCCAAAGTAAATGGATCAGTACTAGAAGTTTCACTTCTTGAATTAGCAATACAAGCAGCCATTGTTTTGGGGAGCTAGCTCTTGGTGGCTTTCTTGAATATGTAGGCTAGAATTTTGATGAAACGAGCAGAAAAAGGAGGATTGGTTATGAAGAGAGCAATGAGAGTGCTCGTGGTGGAATTGGGAGACAAGAGTTGGGCTATATATTAGTTGAGGAGGCCAACTATAATATGCCCAGTACCAGAAATTTCTTGGCAGTAACACATGGTTTATTGAATGTAAAAGGTTAATGATTCAGCAACAAAAAAACAAAGAAAAGAAAAGAACGTTAAAGGTTCATGAACAAATTACAAGCGCCACAATAGCTGACGTTTGTGATGACGAACTCTTTTCATAATTGTAGTCTCCCATTTATTTTGGTCAAATGTTCAATAATCATGATGACGAGACATACTTGGAGAACAAAAAAGGATATAAAAGAATATGCTAACTTATTTTATTTTAATGGGAAATGATAACAACTACTGTGTCATGCTTGTTAAGGTGTAAAAAAAAAAAAAAAAAAAAAGTTAGAAAAAAGTAAAAAAGAAAAACACCTGAAAATACTTATAAAGTTGAAAAAAGAAGATAAACTCGTAAAAAAGACAAAAAAAATAAATTGTCAAAAAAGTAGTTATTAATAGGCATCTTGTGGTGTGTGTTAACACAACCTTATTTTAATTAAACTAGTTGAGTATATTACCTTTTTAACCCTTCTTATTTTGTGATCATTGTCAACTTAGACATGAGTTTATCAAAATATTGGATATATTGTCAAATTTTTTTTTTTTTGGGTTCACCTATCAAAATATATCAAATCTGAGTTTAATCAATAAATTTGTGTTTAGGTTAGTCTAGTTCAAAAGCTACTCAAATATGCTTATGAGTTAATGGTCTTTTGCTTAGATCCTTTATACTTATAATGAATTTTTTACTAAAATTTATTTAAGTAAAAAGTAGAAATCCTAAACTTTAAAATAAACACAATTTTGACCTCTTTTGGTTTTGAAAAGAGTAACATCTAGTCATTTGAAAGTGGCACGACTCTGTTGATGGAGATTAAGGCACTGCTTCGAAGGATCTCGTTTAAGTACCAATTGGGCCGGTTACAAGAGCACGAGCAAAGAAGTTCAAGGATGTACTCAACGGACTCATCCAAGAGTTATGGGCTCAAGCAAACTCGTGGAGGCCCATTGAGCATGATCCACGTGGGCAACAAAAAATCGTCACCTTGATTCAAGTTCTAGAAGGATCCAGTCAAGGCTAAGAATTGGCATGAAATATTTTGGGTCTATGTAAAAAACGTTATTCTAGGTTTAGATGATTTATTTCCTTGTTTTTAGGTGCATTTAATGCTTTTTAGGTCAAACTTTATTCCTAATATGGTTAGGTATCAATTAGGAGTTATTTTAGAATATATTTTCTTGTCTGTCAAGTTTTAAGGGGCCTTAAATAGTCATCTAAGTCTGTAAACGTTTTTCAGACATTATTGATAAAACTTGTGAAGTTTATTCTCTTTGGTTCTTTGAAGAACTACTCGAACTTATCGGGAATTCCCGTGGCGTTCATCTCGACTTATCAAACGGAGTTTCCACCACCGTTTGTGGCATCTTCCTTATACCAAGGTTCTTGTTTGTCATAAACAACGGGTCGAGGTCTCTCATTTGAATCTGTCCATAGAATGATCTTGGGTTCCCTTTCGTTGTTGGGTCTCGTTATTCTTGACGGGGTTCACATCATCTGTTGTCTCTAAGAGTTCGCTCGACCCTCACTAAACCAAAATTGTGATAGTTTTTTCCTTAATTATTTTCTGATCAATCCCAAACCTAAACCTACCTATAAGATAATTCCCTATTCGAAAATGCAAAAAAAAAAAAAAAATATATATATATATATATATATTTATATATATATTGCATAACTAAAAAGTCATTTTATTTATCTTACACAACTACTTTAACAACACACCATACATCTCAATCTTTATTTTACACTTCATCACATTAAAATAATATGTTTTCTACCCACAACAACAATAGCAAATGTAAAGGAGGAGGGAGAATGTCAAAGGAGAGAGAGAGAGAGAGAGAGAGAGAGAAGAAGTTATAACATTTGCAAGATGCTACACTGTTTTGCAAATATACATAACATTGTAGCATGTTGTAATCATAAATGCAAAATGCAATTTAGGATGAAAGTTGTTTTTTATGCATTTTTGTGAATATTATCATCTATTTTGCATTGTTTTGGGTTTTGCATGACCTAATAGGAATGCTCTTAGAGCATTAGCATCAGTATCAATGCACTTTTAGTCAAATTTATCCTTAAAACTCCACTTTATTACTTGAGTTAATCTACTATTCATATACCACCACATTGGCCACAATGTTCTATATCCATCTCATTTAGATATTATTTTTCATCTTTCCAAAAATCAAACCAAACAACTAGCCCTTTTAAAAAAAAAAAAAAAAAAAAAAACCCAAATAACCATTGTAGCAACCGCCATAACAACTACCAAACGCAAAAATTTATCAAGTATTAGCCCATAAATCTCTAATTTTCCACCACACGATCCAACTCAAATCACAACTTTGATCAATGAGAGAGATGAATAAAAAAAAGAAGTTATAACATTTGCAAGATGCTACGGTGTTATGCAAATATACATAACATTGTAGCATGTTGTAATTCAGAAATGCAAAATGCAATTTAGGATGAAAGTTGTTTTTTATACACTTTTGTGAATTTCATAAAAAAAAAAAAAAAAAAAAAATCACAACTTTGATCAACTAAATTACAACCTAGATCAAAGTAACTCGAGTTTTACCACCTCCACAAGCTGAATCAAAGCTCTACCACTGGACCATTGGCACCCTAAATAACTTAACAACTGCCAATCTACGTGGATCAATTCTTGAGAGAGAGAGAGAATGAATAGTTTTTTTTTAAACAATAATGATGAACAATACCTTAATAGAGGTACTATTCATATGTTACTACTATGCAATGGATTGTGGAGCATTTGAGCTTGATGTGGGGTGGTTTTTGGTTGATTTGCTAAATATAGCATATGGTGAGCCAAATGAGTGAGATGTGAACATGGACTACTATATTACTTCAAAAAAGAAAAGAAAACATTAACTCACCATAAATTATGAAGTTATCAATCCCAATAAAGGTATAGGCGCAACATTTTTATAGCAATTTCACAATAAAACCTAAGTGGCAAGCTATGAATGGTAAGTAAAAAAATGATGTCACTAGTGAGTTCGTATGAAAACCCATAACAGCTTGTCACCTAGGCTTTATTGTCAAAATGTTATGCCCATAGCACTACATTTTCAAATCCTATCAAAAACAATGAATACATAGTACTAAAAGACGGGTTTTGGACTAGATAAAAAGTGGTAGGAATACAAAAAAAGAGACTAAGGTTTGAAATTGATTTCTTTTTAGTTTTTCTTTGTTGAGAGAGAGAGAGAGAGAGAGAGAGAGAGAGAGATTTTTTAGTTTGAGATTACAAGTACATTTTAAAACTCGAATACAAATTATATGTACCACTTTTTGTATTCCATCAATTACAATTAGCCATGTGTTTGACTTTTTTTTTTTTCTTATTAAACTTTGATTATTTTATAAGGAAAGTCAATCAAATACATGACAACTTGTGATTGGTGGTACATAAAGTAGAATACAGAAAGTGGTATAGAGGATTTGCATTCCTAAAACTTCAACGTAAAACAATGGAAGCATCTGTCTATAGCCCATCTAACGAAGAATATATTAAATTTTTTTTTAAAAAAAATTTCTTGGACAATATTTGAGGCCTTGACTCCTACACATTAAAAGATACCCATTAAAGCCGAGTATATGTATGAGCTCTTTTTATATTATTTTATTCTCATCTACTTTGTTAAAAAAAATTTATTTTATGGTGGAGTCAGCACATAATCAAAATAGAGTTCTTATCAGAAGTAGTAGTTTTGTCTTCCTTTTTTCCGATGAATAAACTATTTACACAAGAGGAAAGGTGGTGTGCTTCTTGGCCACGTAGAGTATTTCCTTTTCCAATACTTTTATTGTTTTTGACTTTGTGGTTTTTATTTAATTTGAATTATTTGAAAAATATTGAGCCAGCCAATTAAATAGGGTTGAAAAAATATTAAAATAAAAAGGACCGCGTGAAGCGTGATAGACATTATTGTAATTTGCCTTTTTTTTTTTTCTTTTAAGATTAAAATTTTATTGTTTAAATAATTATATAATTGATGATTTTTTTTCATCGTTTAAAGTTAAGACCAGTTAAAATTTAAAACTTATTGTTTTATGGTTTCATGTACTTTTTTCTTTTTCTTATACTTCTATTTTGAATAGTCATATATTTTTTGAATTGTTTCAATAACTTATTCTTTAATTATATATATTTTTTGGCATTTTGGAAGTTTTAACATCTAAATTTGTGTTAGTTTTTGCAATATTTAAACATGTTTAGTTGATTTCAATGACTATACCATGTATTATTCTTTTGAAGGTAATCACTTTTTCTTTTATATTTCTCTATTGTGTAATCATATACATTTGGTTTTGTTTAAAAAATTTATAGGAAGTAAATCTTATGATTTTTTTAATATTTTTTAGTCTTTCAAAAGTTTTAACATTTGAATTATTCTTTTGATGGTAACACATATTTCTCTTATATTTCTCTGTTGTATAGTCACACGTGCGCGCGTACACACATACATACATATAGGAGTTTTGTTTTCCTTTTTTCCATGAATAAACTATGTACACAAGAGGAAAGGTGGTATGCTTCTTGGCCACGTAGAGTATTTCCTATTTGCAATACTTTTATTGTTTTTGACTTTTTGGTTTTTATTTAATTTGAATTATTTGAAAAATATTGAGCCAGCCAATTAAATAAGGGTTGAAAAAATTAAAATAAAAAGGACCCCGTGAAGCATGATAGGTATTATTGTAATTTTTTTTTTCTTTTAAGATTACAATATTATTGTTTAAATAATTATAGAATTGATGATTGTTTTTTCATCATTTAAAGTTTAGATCTATTAAAATTTAAAACTTATTGTTTTATGGGTTCATGTACTTTTTTCTTTTTCTTATATTTCTCTTTTGAATAGTCATATATTTTTTGAATTATTTCAATAACTTATTCTTTAATTATATATATTTTTTGGTATTTTGGAAGTTTTAACATCTGAATTTGTGTTAGTTTTTGCAAATTTAAACATGTTTAGCTAATTTCAATGACTATATCATTGTAAGGACACGATTCTCTGGCGGCCCAATAAGGATGTTAGGCTCGCGCACGGAAGATCCCTCACAATATAATTTGTAGAGAGTGGGCTTAAAAAGCTAGCCGCTGGTCGCGGGGCGATGTCCGATCCTGGTTTTAGAGAAATTCAGGTAGAAAAAGGTGTTAGGCCTGAACATTTAAGCCCTAAGACGTCGCACCATATGGGATGGGACTCCTCGGAGTTGATCCGAGGACCATTGAGGCCTAACCCCGGTTATCCAAAGACGGACTTTCTTCAGTGAAGTCCGGTGTTGTTGAGATGTTCTCTCCCGTGTGATCCTCCTTTTTCGGAGGTGGGATGGGATCCCCTTTAGATTTACTTGCTTTCTTCTTTCATACTCGTCTGTGTTAATTGTCCTTCGTCCACGTGTAGGGTCAATCTTTACAAGACTGATATTTGTCCCATCAGTCTAATCCCAGAATTGTTGGGTATGGTTGATAAGGCTGCAGAGTACGGCTCTGTCATGTGTTGGGTCTTATCTGGAAGGGTAGTAAGGATAACTTCCCCAAGATATTTTGGATCTCCTTACAAATTCGTCCCTATACCAGTTTTACCCCTTTATTTCGGTGGGATTCAGGATCTGCCGAGGACCAAACTGTCCTCGGCTGCCTTCCAAAATTGTTTTGTGCTCTGTACTGTAGAGCTTGGGCCACAGCTCTCCTCGGACTGGGCCTTCAGATTTTCCAGGAGCAATCGGGCTTGGTCCTTAAATTATTGGGCCCCACAATAGCCCCTCAAAACCCTTCTATCCGACTTCCGGGTTGGAAGGGAGGGTTTTGGCAAACCCGGGCCCTTAATACGGTTTGTTTAGTTCAACCCCGCATTTATGTGAGCGGTTTTCCACCTGTCCAGGAGGTTAGCCGGTTTTCTAGGGATTCCGTTTAATTTGCTCGTGATCTACTCCTGCCGCTTGGCTATCCCAGACGCGCCCTTAATGAATCCCCTTTACGAGGCTCATTTATGTCCGGCGGCTCATTTGATAAGGTGGGGAAGTGGAACGGACGCCTCTTTTTTCTTCAGATTCCTTTGGGAAACTTGAATGCATTTAATACCCTCCGTTCTGCCCTTCCTATAAGAAGGCAAGCAGGAGGCCATCACTTTCGTGCAGACTCCTCTCCTTCCCTCTGAGATCTGAAACCCGTAGCCTCCTTTAGCGCCTGCTTAGCCCGTTTGTTATACGCCATATCAGTACACGCCTACCATAACGAACGGTGAAGGAACCATGCCCTTCCTCAAAACACCATGTTCCGATAAAGCTTGAAATGGCTCGATCGGGGCAAAGGTGGCGTAGACTTAAGATCTGTCCCTCCTCTCTTTCAGCCAAAATCCGAAGCAGGGGCTCGTCATGTCAAACTCTTGGCGTGACTGAGTCGAGAACACCCAATATCAGCACCACTCGGCTCCTCACGAGCGTACCTAACATGGCACCAGTGTGTTAGGAGTCAGGGTTGAGGCAGGGGCGAAGTGCTTCTGCTTCTCCCTTTCCTTGCTCACTGGTGCCCTCCTCCGTCTTCCTCTTATAGTCTTCCCAGCACCAGTTCCGCCTTGGTGCTGTCCTTCTCCCTCTTTTGCTCATCTCTTTGTCTTTTCATTTCTCCCACTCTTCTTCTCCTCCTTCTCTTACTCATGTCCTCCATCTTCTTCATTGATTTCTTCCTTATTATTTCCTTCTTCTTCGTTCTCTTTTTTTTTTTGAAGTGAGTTCTTCTTTTAGTATGAGCAACACTGAGGCAGAGATTGGAGAGACTTTGAAGACAAGTTCAAAAAGGCGCTTGATCGTTTGCTTATCTGTACTGTGGATGTTAGTATTGCTTCGGCAGCCCCTCTTTTGTATAGGCTTGTTGAAGCCTCTTTTTGTACATTGTAATAATTTTTTTATATTAATAAAAGTTGTTTCTATTTCACTTTACATGTTCTGTCTCTTTGTTTTTATAAATTTGCAAGTGCTGCTCGGCTCAATAATACCGCATCTAAATCAATGACGACTAAGACCAAAATACTTAATAATAAAAAGATGTTGCCATAATCTTAATAGGAGTGCTTGGCACAATAGGGCAGACCAATAAAAAGTAGTACTTACCACCTTGGCTTGGGTCCGAGGACCATACAAGACCTCGGTTATGTCCAGAACTTGTAATAATAATAATTTTTGTACTTGGTTTCCCCATAGGTTTGAGTCAGAGGACCATACAAGGCCTTGGTTCTGTCCAAAACTTGTAATAATAATAATTTTTGTATTTGGTTTCCCCATAGGCTTGAGTCCGAGGACCATACAAGGCCTTGGTTCTGTCCAAAACTTGTAATAATAATAACTTTTCGTACTTGGTTTCCCCATAGGCTTGAGTCCGAGGACCATACAAGGCCTTGGTTCTGTCCAAAACTTGTAATAATAATAACTTTTCGTACTTGGTTTCCCCATAGGCTTGAGTCCGAGGACCATACAAGGCCTTGGTTCTGTCCAAAACTTGTAATAATAATAACTTTTCGTACTTGGTTTCCCCATAGGCTTGAGTCCGAGGACCATACAAGGCCTTGGTTCTGTCCAAAACTTTATGCCCTTCCCTTTTTCTCTTTGCACCTGTCTTTCCTCAGGTGTCTCATAAGTTGCCGAGCAGGAAGTTGTCCTCGGTAACGGTTATTCCTTGGTGTGGGCCATAGTCCGCGGGCTTCCATGCAGAACGGGCCTAGGCCGCGAATTTATTAGGCCCACAGATTTAGAGGCATTTCCGTAGTCTTTGGTCACGCGGTACTTTTTGGCGTCCCAGTATTCGAGGTGCGTCTTCACGAGGCTCCTTTAATCTCAGGGTTGCAGACGGCATTGGAAATCGAGCTGGAGACATTTTGTCTGTAGCGTTCCTTGGGACGCTGCGTGAATTAAATGCCATCACCTCATCTTTTAAATAAATAGGAGAGAAGGTTGCTTTACTTTCACATGAATTCTTCAGTCTCCCCTCTTAGTACATCATATTTGAGGCGAGGATTGAGGCAAAGGAGCTCTCTCCGCCATGAAAGCGTCGTGTCTTCCTGCGATTCCAGATAGTGAGGTGCGGGCCAGGGAGGCGTAGACTCAAGAGAATATTTCAGTTTGAGAGAGGGGAAAGGATGTTTCTCCCTCTTTTAGTCAAAATCCGAAGCAGGTTCTGGTCATGCCAGATTTTTGGTATGCCCGAAGAAGGAATTTCCGCCATCAGCGCCGTCTGCCTTGTAGCAGGCAAATTTCTGCGGGGGCTTCCCAACTTCCGGCTCCCTGCATCTTTTCCGTAGATGGTGTTAGCCTGAGGTCAGGTTCTTTGGCTGCCTGAGTTATGGGCATGTAGAAGCGTCGAGGAATAGTTTCCTTAGACGACATCTTGGAACAGTAGCCAACCTCTCCTCTGAGATATCTCCTCGGCACCATCTTCACTCTTTTGTACTTTTCTTTTGCTTACGCAGTTAACTCTAATGTAAGCTGGTTTCAGCTTTTATTGTACACTGTACTGTTCTTTTGTCTTAATAAAAGATGTGTTTATTTCTTTATACATACTTTTTTTTTTGCAACTACCACTTGGGGTCTGAATATTAAGTCTAAGCCTGCCTTTAACAATATTCTGGACGGAAGAACACTTTAATACAAACCCTTATTAGTTTAAACTCGCAAATATTATCAAGTATAACAATGGCAATCCTCAATAGATTGAATTCATGGAACTAACCGAGATAGCTGCTGAGCGCTGCGTGATGCACGCTAGACGAATATCCGAGAGGGCAGCCGAGCAGCGATGGATTTGGATCGTGCCCTTGGGGTAACATACTGTGCCGTATCGTATTAGCCCCTTTGGCACTGGGGATCTGAGGGTAGACCGGGGAACCCGTGCAATTAAAGATTGACCCAACTGTTAACGAGAAGTTCTCTTCGGATGGATTTTGAGGTTTATATGCCATAGTAGTTTCTTTCTCTTTTTTTTTTAGTTGGTTTCCCCATAGGCTTGAGTCCGTGGACCATGCGAGGCCTTGGTTCTGTCCAAAACTTGTGGTCTTTTTTATGTACTTGGTTTCCCTATAGGCTTGAGTCCGTGGACCATGCAAGGCTTGGTTCTGTCCAAAACTTATGATCTTTTAATGTACTTGGTTTCCCCATAGGCTTGAGTCCGAGGACCATGCAGGCCTTGGTTCTGTCCAAAACTTTGATCTTTTAATGTACTTGGTTTCCCCATAGGCTTGAGTCTGAGGACCATGCAAGGCCTTGGTTCTGTCCAAAACTTATGATCTTTTAATGTACTTGGTTTCCCCATAGGCTTGAGTCCGAGGACCATGCAAGGCCTTGGTTCTGTCCAAAACTTATGATCTTTTATGTACTTGGTTTCCCCATAGGCTTGAGTCCGAGGACCATGCAAGGCCTTGGTTCTGTCCAAAACTTATGATCTTTTATGTACTTGGTTTCCCCATAGGCTTGAGTCCGTGGACCATGCAAGGCCTTGGTTCTGTCCAAAACTTATGATCCTTTTATGTACTTGGTTTCCCCATAGGCTTGAGTCCGAGGACCATGCAAGGCCTTGGTTCTGTCCAAAACTTATGATTTCTTTTATGTACTTGGTTTCCCCATAGGCTTGAGTCCGAGGACCATGCAAGGCCTTGGTTCTGTCCAAAACTTATGATCTTTTTATGTACTTGGTTTCCCCATAGGCTTGAGTCCGAGGACCATGCAAGGCCTTGGTTCTGTCCAAAACTTATGATCTTTTATGTACTTGGTTTCCCCATAGGCTTGAGTCCGTGGACCATGCAAGGCCTTGGTTCTGTCCAAAACTTATGTCCAAAACTTATGATCTTTTTATGTACTTGGTTTCCCCATAGGCTTGAGTCCGAGGACCATGCAAGGCCTTGATTCTGTCCAAAACTTACGATCTTTTTATTTGTTTTATTTTTCAACCACCAGCCCCTACACCAAGGCGGGGACAGTTGGCCTGGGGCTGGAAGCCCCTAGAGACGCCCACGCCCTTAGCACTGCGAGGCGTAGCCCCTAGCAGAAGTTTACGTCGGAGCAACAACTATATGTCGCCGGAGACGGAGGAGATCCCAGAAATTTCTACTTGCCAATGAGTTGATTCCACCGCCACCTGCGCCAACGCGCAAGCTTTCCCACAGACGGCGCCAATTGTAAGGACACGATTCTCTGGCGGCCCAATAAGGATGTTGGGCTCGCGCACGGAAGATCCCTCACAATATAATTTGTAGAGAGTGGGCTTAAAAAGCTAGCCGCTGGTCGCGGGGCGATGTCCGATCCTGGTTTTAGAGGAATTCAGGTAGAAAAAGGTGTTGGGCCTGAACATTTAAGCCCTAAGACGTCGCACCATATGGGATGGGACTCCTCGGAGTTGATCCGAGGACCATTGAGGCCTAACCCCGGTTATCCAAAGACGGACTTTCTTCAGTGAAGTCCGGTGTTGTTGAGATGTTCTCTCCCATGTGATCCTCCTTTTTCGGAGGTGGGATGGGATCCCCTTTAGATTTACTTGCTTTCTTCTTTTATACTCGTCTGTGTTAATTGTCCTTCGTCCACGTGTAGGGTCAATCTTTACAAGACTGATATTTGTCCCATCAGTCTAATCCCAGAATTGTTGGGTATGGTTGATAAGGCTACAGAGTACGGCTCTGTCATGTGTTGGGTCTTATCTGGAAGGGTAGTAAGGATAACTTCCCCAAGATATTTTGGATCTCCTTACAAATTCGTCCCTATACCAGTTTTACCCCTTTATTTCGGTGGGATTCAGGATCTGCCGAGGACCAAACTGTCCTCGGCTGCCTTCCAAAATTGTTTTGTGCTCTGTACTGTAGAGCTTGGGCCACAGCTCTCCTCGGACTGGGCCTTCGGATTTTCCAGGAGCAATCGGGCTTGGTCCTTAAATTATTGGGCCCCACAATCATGTATTATTCTTTTGAAAGTAATCACTTTTTCTTTTATATTTCTCTATTGTGTAATCATATATATTTGGTTTTGTTTCAAAAATTTATAGGAAGTAAATCTTATGATTCTTTAATATTTTTTAGTCTTTCAAAAATTTTAACATTTGAATTATTCTTTTTGACTGTAACAAATCTTTCTCTTGTATTTCTCTGTTGTGTAGTCACACGTACGCACGCGCGCGCACACACACACACACACACATATATATATATATAGGAGTTTTGTCTTTCTCTTTTCCAATGAATAAACTATGTACACAAGAGGAAAGATAGTGTGCTTCTTGGCCACGTAGAGTATTTTCTTTGCCAATACTTTTATTGTTTTTGACTTTTCGGTTTTTATTTAATTTGAATTATTTGAAAAATATTGAGTTGGCCAATTAAATAGGGTTGAAAAAAAATTTAAAATTTTGTGAAGCGTGATAGGTATTATTGTAATTTGCTTTTTTTTTTTTTTCCTTTTAAGATTACAATTTTATTGTTTAAATAATTATAGAATTGATGATTGTTTTTTCATCATTTAAAGTTTAGACCCGTTAAAATTTAAAACTTATTGTTTTATGGGTTCATGTACTTTTTTTCTTTTTCTTATATTTCTCTTTTGAATAGTCATATATTTTTTGATTTGCTTCAATAACTTATTCTTTAATTATATATATTTTTTGGCATTTCGGAAGTTTTAACATCTGAATTTGTGTTAGTTTTTGCAATACTTAAACATGTTTAGCTGATTTCAATGACTATACCATGCATTATTCTTTTGAAGGTAATCACTTTTTCTTTTATATTTCTTTATTGTGTAATCATATACATTTGATTTTGTTTAAAAAATTTATAGGAAGTAAATCTTATGATTTTTTAATATTTTTTAGTCTTTCAAAAGTTTTAACATTTGAATTATTTTTTTGATGGTAATACATCTTTCTCTTATATTTCTTTGTTGTGTAGTCACACACACACACACACACACACACATATATAGATTATCTTTAATTTGAAGGTTTTGAATCTTTTGATTCCTTTCAATAGTTATAATAGCCATAAATTATTCTTTTGAATGTAACTTATCTTTCTCTTATATTTCTCTATTGTTTAGTAATATATATTTTTCTTTGTTTCAATAATTTCTAAGCAGTTTATCATTTGATTCTTTAATTTTTTTGGTCTTTCATCAGAAGTTTTAATATCTGAAATTTTGTATAAGCCATTGCACATTCAAGCAATGGCTTCTTCATCAAATTTTAACACAAATTGAAGTCATACAAGAGCAAATCATGCAATGATGTAGTTTCTTAATCAATTTAAAATTATATAAAATTATTTTAGTCTACCTCACAAATAGGTAGATTCCCGTGACTAGTTACGGTAATAACAATGACATTGAGAAATACCATCGGTTCTATCATAATCCCCCCCCCCACCTAAAAAAGAAGAAAAAGAAGCCTAAAAAGAGAAAATCTAATGGTATATAGATCATTTATAATTACAAAAAGCAAAATTATGATGAAAAATCAATACCTGTGCATATAAAATTCCGGTAGGGGTGACCCTCTATTTGATTTTATAAGGAAGTGCTTTTGCTTCTTGTGTCCAAACTCCAAAAGCGTTTTTTAGTCTCCAAACCCGGCAAAAATGGCCCATACCATCAATTTTGGAAATAATTTGCTCAGAAACACTGTTTCCGAACTATATAGCAATCTACCACTTTTTCGGGCCTATAGCGGCGTTTTCCTGAAATTTTTTTATAAGTCCCATAACAAGTTCAAGGGGCCCTATAGTGGCGTTTTTAAGCCCTATAGTGACGTTTTTGGGCCTATAGCGGCGTTTTCCTGCAAAATTTTTTTGTAAGTCCCATAACAGTTTCAAGGGGCCCTATAGTGGCGTTTTTAAGCCCTATAGTGACGTTTTTGGGCCCTATAGCGGCGTTTTCCTGCAAATTTTTTTTAATAAGTCCCCATAACAGGTTCAAGGGGCCCTATAGTGGCGTTTTTTAAGCCCTATAGTGACGTTTTCGGGCCCTATAGCGGCATTTTCGGAAAAAGTGGTATTTCCCTAATTATTTCCGAAACAGTGCTCTGTTGCTAAATATTTCAAAAATTAATGCTAATGGGCCATTTTTGCCCTCCAAACCCAATACCAAACAGGGCTAAAGGTTTAGCTCAAGAGTTTTATTTATTTATTTATAATAAAATACCAAAACCATCCCTATAATTTGGGTTAATACCAGTTGTAGGGACACGATTCGTGGCGGACCGTAACAGTGTCGGGTTCGCACGTAAAACGGCCCTAACAATATCATTTGTAGAGCGTGGGTTTGAAAGGCTAGGCCTTGATCGATAGGCGGTGGGTTTTTCAGGGGGTTCATACAAGGTTAAATGATCATCACCCCTAGAGTACTTCTCATGGAGGTGGGCTGGGAGGCTCTCGTTTCTTAGCCATTTTTTCCCAGCCCCTTCCCAAGATTACTTAGTTTTCCTTTTATACTCGCCTGTATCCATTTATCCTTCATCCACGTGTAGGGTCAATCTTTCCAAGGCTGATACTTGTCCCATCAGTCTATTCCCCAAAGTCATTGGGGGTGGTTGTAAAAGCCAAAGAATGCGGCCCTGTCGGGTTCAGAACATTAAATGATAATAACAGCAGCTTTCCCCGGATATTTTAGATCTTTTTTTCGAGTTTCAGTTTTATACCATTTTTACCCTTCTTTACGAGGGGGAACTTTGGGTCTGCCGAGGACTGAACTACCCTCGGCGGTACCCAAAGTCTATTTTGTTGAACTTGGGCCATAATCCTCCTCGGCTTGGCCCATAAATCATTTACGCCCTACACCAGTTACTATCAAAATTTTTACAATAATTTTTTTTTAAATCAATTTAATCTCTAAGCACAAACTTCACTTAACATAATTTGAAAATTCTCTTGCTCCTTTTGCTTTCTTGTCCATATTTGGTTGCTATTTATCTAACAGGTTACCCAAATACTCACTTATAAGTATAATTGCCATAGTACAATCATTTCGGGGGACCTATGTGGTCAAGGCAAGTTGTCGGAAGGAAATAGATGCCTAAAAGAGTATCGAACTTTCAAATGCCATTAAAGTGTTGTTTGTACTTAGGGACAAAACTGGAAATTTCTGAAAATTGGGTAAAACCCGGTATAATCTGAAACCTTAGGATGAATTTTGTATTTCACCCTTCGTTTTTTTTAATAAGTTGGGCCCTAACTTTAGCTTGAGACTTGATACCCTTTCCATGGACTAATCAATTTACGTTAATAATTGACTAAACTACACTTTTGTCTCTTCATATTTGATTCTATTTTTCATATTATCCTAGCCGTTCATTTATGTTGGTAATATGATCATTAAGTGCCAAATGAGCGATTAGTAATCTAATTGTTAGTTTGACCCTTAATGCTCATATTACTAATAGAGAAGGATGGTAAAGCTAAATATGAAAACATAATCAAACATTAGTATGTCCAAGCCAACTAATGACCCAACCAAACTTGATCAACTTGCTGCTTGAACTGACTTTCCGGTGGTCGGCAACAAGTCTTCACCCTTGGAATCTAACACTGGCGGGTTAGTTGATGGGTTTGCTCCTCCAAAACTCAAGCCACTTGACCCAACCATTAAAACCAATTATTTTGACAGGTTTTAAGTTTTTTCTAGTGATAGATTAGTGGAAATCCACCATATCTGACGAGATTTCCTCAGCATCTGGCAAGATCTCACTAGATTTGATGAGATCTTTACCAGATTTAAGCAAAATTTTCAATTTCTTCATTGTTGGTTTTGACCAAACTGATCGACACCTGATGTGTGATCTAACTAGTCCGATTTGACTATCTTACTAGTCGATGACAGGTTTAAAATTTCTCTATCAAATTTGGTTGGGTTAATTGCAAGTTGGATGGATTTAGAAGGGTAGTTAATTACTGCAATTTTCAGGATTTGGGTTATTGTGGGGCTGATTATACTTGGAGTAATATGCAGGGGGGAAATAACAATATAAGTCTAAGACTAGATAGAGCCTTGGCTACTCTGAGTTGGGTGGAAAAGTTTGGAAGTTTAAAAGTGCACCACATTGCTGACTCCACATCGGATCACCACGCACTACTAGTCACAAACTCAATACCCAAACGTTACTCCAGTGAAAAACGCTTCCACTTTGAAGCAATGTGGGCAAAGAACAACGACTGTAAAGCCATTATAGAGTCATCATGGGGCATGGGAATTGATTTAAGCACTCCGGAGGGAATTATGGAGAATATCAAACGATGCGCTGCTGACCTTAAGACTTGGAGTTCAGAAGTGTATGGGCAAATTCCGAAAAAAATTCAGGCAAAAAGGACTGCTTTGAACAATCTAACTAGGGGTAACAAGGATGGTGTCCTAAGTAATGAAATCAACAGCCTAAAGAGAGAAATTAATACCCTTCTTGATGATGAGGAACTATATTGGGGTCAACGAGCTAAAGCACACTGGCTCAAGGAAGGGGACAAGAATACAAAATTCTTCCATGCTCAGGCTTCGGAGAGGCGTAAGCAGAACACTATTGCTGGAATTTGGGATGAAGTTGGTAACTGGTGTGATGAAAAGGAAAGTATAGCCCATGCAGCCATTAATTATTTTGAGAACATTTACACAACAACCCATCTAGCACAAGTTGAGGAAATAACCGCAGCCATTCCATCAAGGGTAACAGATGACATGAATGAAAGCTTAGACCGGGTTTTCACCAGAGAAGAGGTTGTTGCTGCTCTTAAACAGATTCACCCCACCAAAGCTCCAGGCCCCGACGGTATGTCTGCTTTATTTTATCAAAAATACTGGAATGTAGTGGGTAATGGTATCACTAACATGATCCTTAATGTTCTCAATAATAATTTATCTGTGGCTGATCTCAACAAAACTAATATATCCCTCATCCCAAAAACAAACAGCCCAAAGAAAATGACTGATTTTCGCCCCATCAGCTTGTGTAATGTAGTGTATAAACTCATTTAAAAAATTTTGGCCAATAGATTAAAACCCCTTCTGCCTCACATCATCACTGAGAATCAGAGTGCCTTCACTTCTGATCGCCTCATCACTGATAACGTGATTGTGGCTTTTGAATTAATGCATTTTCTAAACCACAAATCTGCAGGAAAGGACGGCTTCATGGCAGCCAAACTTGACATGAGTAAGGCCTTTGATAGGGTTGAATGGTGTTTCGTTCAAAGAGTGATGGATAGAATGGGTTTCAGTACTAGGTGGATAAATTTGGTTATGGAATGTATCTCCTCAGTTTCATATTCAGTCCTTATTAATGGTGCTGCATATGGAAATATCAAACCAACTCGCGGGATCCGACAAGGTGATCCCCTCTCCCCTAGTATCTTTCTCCTTTGTGCTGAAGGTCTCTCTGCCCTCATCCATGAAGCAGCCCAAAATCAGCGCCTAACTGGTATCTCAATTGCTCGTGGCTGCCCTAGAGTGACCCATCTCTTCTTTGCGGATGACAGCATCCTCTTCTGCAAAGCAAACCCTACTGAATGCCAAGTGTTAAAGCTGATCCTCCGTAGATATGAAGAAGCCTCGGGCCAAAAAATTAACACCGACAAATCCTCAGTGTTTTTTAGCCCAAACACAAGTCAAGGTATTAAGAATGAGATTTTTAACATTCTGGGGCCAATGCAAGACTCCAAGCATACCAAATACCTAGGGCTTCCTTCCTTCATTGGAAGGTCTAAAACACAGGTTTTCTCCATATTAAAAGAGAGGATTGGTCAGAAGTTAGCTGGTTGGAAAGGAAAACTCCTTTCAATGGGAGGGAAAGAAATTCTCATCAAAGCAGTGGCCCAGGCGATCCCGACATACACTATGAGCTGCTTCCAACTCCCACAAAGCTTATGCGATGATTTGGAGAGTTTGATGAGAAATTTCTGGTGGGATCAAAAGCAAAACGAAGCAAAAATGAGTTGGGTCAGTTGGAAAAGGATGTGTTTTTCGAAAGCTGATGGAGGCATGGGGTTCCGGAATTTGAGAGCTTTTAATCAAGCCATGCTTGCAAAGCAGGCGTGGAGAATTCTATCCAACCCATCTTCCTTAGTTACCTGGGTCCTTAAATCAAAATACTTTCCCACAGGTGATGTACTTAATGCCAAGCTTGGGAGTTTGCCTTCATACTCATGGAGAAGTATTCACAGCAGCCTTGAAGTCATAAGGAGGGGTTCTAGGTGGAGAGTTGGCAATGGGAAGCTGATTCACATTTGGGAGGATAGGTGGCTGCCTACCCCATCCACTTACAAGGTTATTTCTCCTCGAAACAATAATCCTGAATTTCCCATGGTTTCTGCCCTCATTGACCCTCTCACAAAGTGGTGGAATGTCTCCTTGGTCAGAGCAACGTTTCTCCCCTTTGAGGCGGACTCTATTCTAAGGATTCCTTTGTCTCATAGCATGCCTGAAGATAAGCTAATCTGGTTGGGTAATAACCGAGGAGAATTTACGGTGAAAAGTGCTTATCACATTGCTTTCAATCTGTTTGAAACAAAGAAGGATGGGGAATGTTCTTCAGGAGACCCATATAAATCACTTTGGAAGAAACTTTGGCATCTTAATCTTCCTGCCAAGGTCAAGATCTTTGCCTGGAGAGCTTGTATCAAAGGTCTCCCCACCATGGAAGCTATTTGCAACAGAGGAATCAGCAGTAATAGGGGCTGCCCAATCTGTAAAAAGGTTCCTGAATGTATTAACCACGCCCTTCTCAGTTGTGACTTCCCCACCCTCGTCTGGAATCAATGGCCGGAAAACCCCTTAAGCACACAAGAGGTTCGGTGGTCTTTTATTGACTCAGCCATGTTCATCATCTCCCACCATTCTCAGCAAGATCTGGAACTGTTCTTTGGAATTGCCTGGGCAATATGGTATAACAGAAATAAGGTAGTCCATGAGGATGGCTGCCTTTCTCACCAACAAGTATGGCAATTGGCTAAGAGTGTGGTGGAGGACTTCAATAATGTAGTTGATTGGGACTTCTCTCAACCAAGGGCTCTACCTATCAAATGGACCCCCCCACCTCTAGGAATCTTCAAAGTTAATGTTGATGGGGCAACCTCGGACCATGGGGGGAATTCAAGCGTTGGAGTAATAGTCAGGGACTGCACTGGCCAGACAGTTGCAGCTAGTAGCACGCTTCTAAAAGCATGCTATTCTGCAGAACTGGTGGAGATTATGGCCCTGCTTCAAGGCATTTTGCTTGCCCAAGACTTACACCTCCCTCGGGTTATTTTGGAGTCAGATGCGCTGGTAGCAATCCAGGCCATAAATAACAAGTATACAGGCAGCAGCTCGGGTCACCTTATCCTGGAAATTCTGCATATTCGCAGCTCCTTTGAGTCCTGCTCCTTTCAGCACATAAGCCGAGACTTCAATCAAGTGGCTCATGAACTGGCCCACTATGCGCGCAGGACTGGAAATTCCCAACTTTGGAGGGGTGTAACTCCCCCTTTTATTTCTTTGTTAATTCAATTGGATGCTGCTTAATATGTAATCTGTCTGGTTCTGCTTCTGCAGTTCTTTGTATGGTTGTACCTTCTTTGTGGTTTTATGAAAACCAAGTCCATTTTCAAAAAAAAAAAATTGCAAGTTGGGTACAAGCCCAACCCAGATCAATCCGTGGACACCCGTAATCAAACATAAAGAAATAAAATGAAAATTTCAAACATAAAAGACCAAATGAAAATAATTCCAAGCTTTAGGGGTAAAAACTATACACTTTATTTTTAATAAATTCGATAATTACAACAAGAGTGTTGAGGTGCTAGTTGAATTATAGAAACTTTCAATTAGATAGCCCCGTAGCCATTATCAAATTTCTATGCACGTATTGCTTTTGATGCCTTCGGCCATATGATGAATTGGGCCCAAACTGTTGATATCATGGCCATGTTTTGGGTTATGTTGGGTTGAAAACCAAATAAGTCCGAAGGTTTAAATATCTTGGGCTACATGCCTACAAGTTGGTCCAATCTGAGCGAGGCGTGATCATTCTAAAATGGCCATGATTATGTGTTATGTTTGATTTACACTAAACTCTCGGGTTCAATAGTTTTTTTCCTTGCATCAATGAAGGACCGAAAAAAAATATAAAGAAGGAAAAGAAATTCTTTTGTCCTAAGATTGTTTAAAAAGTTTTCTTTTAAAAATAAGATGAAATCCAACAAACATTTTCTCAAGCTCTTCTCCCATATTATGTGAACCACTCTCTCATACTCTGATCCCCAAATGCATGGGTCCCAAGTCTCCAAGTCTCTCTAGTATCCACCTATAGGGCTCTGAAATACTACATACAAGCTTATTACAAAAATTAATGTCAATCATGGGAGGCCCATCTTTAATTCATATTGTATCTCCATTACAGTTAGCCATCACGTCGAATAGTGTTGATGTCCTCAGTATTGCTCGAGAAATGGTGCATCGGCTTCACACTGAAAAAACTAGAACTAGATTATCAACTCAAAAATTAAAAAAAAATAAAAAAAAAACCTAGTTCTATGATCTTAGAATTGACTTAAAAAAAGCTTATGATAGACTTGAATGAAGATTCATTCAAGAAATACTGCTGATATTTTTTAACTTTCCTAACCACCTTAAAATTAAAGTTAATTATGAGTTCCATAACTTCGCCTAAGATCTCAATTCACTTTAATGGTGGGCAATTACTTTAATTTGCACCTTCTTGAGGTATCAAACAGGGTGATTCACTCTCTCCATACATTTTCATCTTGTAAGAATAATATTGACGAAATAAATTTTATAATGTATAATTAATAGTAATATCATTTTCCTCACTTTTTCTTCAAATTATTAGCATAAGTTTTAGTTGCACATTCCATTCTTCAAGCTTATTATAGTGATATGGTTATGTTAATAATAATATTATTTTTGGGTGAGTATAGCAAGTAAAGGTTGGTTCTAATTAATTCATTTAGTAAAATCTATTGTTATTGAATAAAATATTTAGAGTTCAATGTCCGTCTACATAAAAAGTCAATTAGTATCTTAATTTGATAATAGAGAACAATTATCGTGAAGTGAACACTCTAAGCTTAAATATTATCATATCTATAAAAAAAAATTTGTTATTACATAAGGAATTCAACATTTATTTACTCTTATGTCGGTGATCAAAACTCTATCATGTAATCCCATTTATAAATTATAATGATACTTTAGCTCAAGTGCCCAATTCACTTCCAACCTTAATTACCCAAAACAAAGAGGCTATCATTTCCCATTCATTACAATTAAATAAAAAACCTATCAATTATGATAGAGTTACACAACCAATTTGACAACATTTTTCATATCTCAGCAAAAATTTTATTGATTCTTATTTGAACCCACAATAAATATCTACCTTTAACAATCTTTTAACATCAGCAAAGGTCCATCTTTTTGTCAAATTGTTTGTGTTGGCTTTCTCTTTTTGATAATTCAGCCCATGCCCAAACAAACTCAATCTTTTTTCTTATAATTCTAAAATGTTATTGGCTTGCACTTACCCCTTTTTACCAAACAAACACACAGTCACAGACTCAGACACATTTTTGTTCTTACATTAAATATTAAAAAAAAAAAAAAGTCAAACAGCAAAACTCAATTTATCGTTGACCTGTAACTTTACCTTACTACATAACTAATAACAGTTTTACTGCCTTTTTTAGGTAGTAACTAACAAAACAGGAAGACAGAGCCGCAAGTGTTTGAGAAAATCCAAATCTACACCAACCTCGTTTAATGTTCAAAAACCATCCAAAAATGATGTGATTTTGAGATTAACCCATTAATGCTTATTTGGGAAATTATCAAAAACCAATTCACAATCCCTGTGAAAAGTTAGGGTGTTTTTTTTTTTTTTTTACTTTTTACTTGCCCCCTCTAAAAATACTAGTCTTCTTCTCAGTCTTCTTATTGTGCCTTTTAATTAAGAAAATTAGTTTATATATGGTATATATTGCGAAGGGGTTCGTGAACTCTCTCAGCTTCTTCAGGATTCAATGGGTCGGTCTCGTGGGAATTTCCACTCTCCTGATGAGGACCCAACCCAAAGGTTTGAAAATTTGAATGATTTTCTTTGTTTTTTTGAAGTTTAATTCACATTTGTGCTTGAATGGTATGTGGGTTTTCTTTCTTTTCTGTGGAAATTTGATTTTTTTGTGGGATATACATTCTGTGTTCTTAGTTCTTACTGTTTCATATCCTGATAGTTGCAGACTATAATAAAATTGTGAAATGCTATATGTGAGCAGCAATGTGTAGTATTGTGAAAGTGAAAATAATGGACTAAATGCAAAATGGGGTTGTACTACTACTTATCCTGAAGGAGGAAAAAAAAAAGATCCGTTTGCTTGTTTTTATTTTTGGGTAGCTGTGCATCTTAGTAGCTACTTGTGTACTGTACTTCAGTTTCTGTAGCAATTTGGTTAAGATGATAAGCTAGGGGACTAGTTAGTTATTTCAATGCCTAGTTAGTTATAAAAGAGCCAATCAAATGCTATGAGCCTATAGCATTGCAGTTAGCCAATGGCATGCATTCTTGTGTAACTATAAATTGACATGGTAGTGCATGTTGTAGTCAGTTTTGATTATCAAAAAGAAAGCATGAGAGGCATTTTCCAAGATTTTGTCTCTTGAAGAGTTGAAACACCCCTAGCTTACTCTAAGAAACTTAGCATTGCCCACCATTCCAAGTCTGAAACTCATTCTCTCTATTTGGTACTGCATTTTGGTGCTATCCTCTACTGAACATTATGGCTGAAGATTCTATGCACAGGTGTTTTTATTAGTGATCTTTATAGTGAAGAAGTTAGAGCTTGTGTCAGTGTTATATTGTACTTAATTTGAAAATCTTTCCATGTGTTTCTAGAACAACAAAATGAACTATAGGAAGGAACACATTGTGTTTATTAATACTTCTCAAGCATTTTGACATAATTACTTATCAATGTTTTTGAGTTTTCTGCAAACAAAGTAGTCTTATTAACTTTCTGGTTTTATTCTTCTTTTGGGCTTGAAGTGCCCTCTTGTCTGTAGTATTTATTCGAATCTTGAATTGGTAACTAGGATTTTGCCGAAGTTTTGTAGGTTTATATGAGATGCATCATATTAGTTGTGTAATTGATTTATAGTTGGCACATTACTGTAAGTTTTATTTCTAAATACCAAAAATTTCTATGCAGATCAAGGAGAAAAAAGAATGCTAACAGTGGTGAAAATTCAGAATCTGCAGCTGCAGGTACTTTTACACGACATAATTTTATATTTGTTATTTGGTCATTTGATCAAGGTTCTGCCTGGGCACAGGTATTATCCATTTTTTTTTTATAAAAAATTTAGTTAAGTCCTGGCTGATGTTGGTACTTGGTTGATGCATGATGGAAGCCTTAATGGGCTGTGATACCAATTTTTGATGTAGGATCCTTAAGAATTCAGCACTAAATTAGATATCTTGGTGAGATCTTGAAGAGTTCTTGAATAAGGATTGATGTTTAGGGGTTTAGGTAAAGAAAATATTGAATCTTGAATATGTTGATAGCTGTTTGGTTTTAAAACAATGAATAGAACATGGAATAACACTAGGCAATCACACTTAAGTAGGAGAAGGCAATCACACTCTAAAAGCTCAAATTTAAAATAAGCTGTTGGAATTTTAGTAAAATCAATCACACTACTAATTTTATGGACTACAATAAAGCCTTTATGTAGGCTATTGTTAAATCCTTTTACTAGGACTCACTAGGATTACTAATAACAAACAAGGGCAAAGCTTGGGTCTTGTGCCTTCAGTGCACTAGAATCGTTGTGATGATTACTTGTGTAAAAAATGGACGTGTCAAAAGTGGACACTCTCCAACAAACAAAAAGTACTTTAGAACTTTTAAACCAAATAGGAAAATGAATCTAAACATAAAATAAGACTCATGGGCCTAGGGCAGCCCATTCCAGGAAATCTAGAAATTATTAAACTGCCCCTATTTTAGTAGAAAATTATTAAAACTAAACCACCAACTTTTTTTTTATTATCTTCTTTTAGGGTAAAATTTAGGTATAGTTCCTTAGGTGTAGTACATTTAGGTTCCCGAATTAAATTAAAATGCATAGTTACATTAAATTTAATTGTTCTTGGAAAAGAAAACATTGTTCGTGCTTCATTGGTAATGCAACCGCATGTTTGAATCTAACTGGGGAACCTAATGTCTAGCACCTAAGGAACTATACCTAAGTTTTATCTTTGTTAATTATTGCAACAAACATATTGCAGATAACATCTGCATCAAGTGTTTAGTATGCAAAGAAATTACAGCAACTTTCTATTTTTATCTTTGAGTCAGGTCACTTGACTTGTTCCTTAACCTATCCCTCTACTTGTTCCCTGTAATGTCTTTGTTGCAATAATTCTTAAATCTTTGTGTATTTAACTTTGTTTTTACTTGAACTCTTCTTTACTGTCTGTAACTCTGGGAGACCATGGGTGTCTTGGCTCAAATGGCAAAGATACAGGGTTGCCTCAGAAAAATGATTTAGGCATTGTAAAGTCCTCTGATGGATGGTTAGAAATGTGTATATTGTAGAAGCTTCTATAGGAAAATGATGGTGCTTTTTTTCTCCTAACCAAGCCATCATTGTTAGTGCTACTGTTTTGTCTATGTGCTTTTACTTTCTTTCTTTTTTCCCTGACCCTTCCTTTTTCACTCTCTTCATGTGTGTGTGTGTTTTTCTTTCTTCTTTTATCTTTGAGTCAGGTCAAGGAACAAGTGAAGGGAAAAGGGCTTTATACCACTGTAATTATTGCAACAAAGACATTACAGGGAAGATCCGTATCAAGTGTTTCAATTGCCCTGATTTTGACCTATGTATAGAGTGTTTTTCTGTTGGAGCTGAGGTGCAACCGCATAAGAGCAATCACCCTTACAGGGTTATGGTTAGTAATACTGTTAATAAATTATTTCTCCTGTGGATACCATGCAGACTTGTAGAGTTTTTCATTGTGTTAATTTATCTATAGAAGCTGCTTTTCATGTCTTTATAATGTGGATGTAACTTTGTGCCTGTTTCAGCATGATATGCTGCTGCTGATAATAGAGAGTGTGGACATAAGAATGTAAACCCATAAATTGTGCTTATACTCGTGTGTTTTCACTTCAACAGGACAATTTATCCTTCCCTCTTATTTGCCCTGATTGGAATGCAGATGATGAAATACTGCTTCTAGAGGTACTTTCAATCTCGTTTTTAATCCCTACAATGGAGTTGACTGATCCTAAATTTTTTTTTTCAGCACTATATTTGGTACCTGTCCTGGAGGAGTCTATTTTGACTTTTGTATTATTAAAATTCTTATTTCAGGGTATTGAAATGTATGGCATGGGTAACTGGGCAGAAGTTGCTGAGCATGTGGGGACTAAGAGTAAAGAACAATGTATAGATCACTATACCAACAAATATAAGAACTCCCCATACTTCCCTCTTCCGGT